>NW_006913431.1:0-1287 GCF_000281105.1 Coniosporium apollinis CBS 100218 | reverse complement strand
TACCCAAAGCGGCTTAGAGCATTCTAACTCACCTAGAACTACTCTTAGCTAGCCTAATAGTATTTGTTCTTTTCGTTCTACTAGCTTGTTTTAGTGAAGTGTATATAGTATAGTAGGTTTCTATTTAACGTCTCTCTCTAAGAGTATTTTTCTGGAATTCTTCACCCGAAAACTCTTCACCATTATCCTTCCCAAATATCCGAATTGGGTTAGTGGAGTGCTCAGTCTTAGCCTAATTTAGGTAAGTAATAAGGTAGTTTACCGCTTGGCTTTTGCGCTCTATAGTGAATATTTTACTATATTTGGTAAATCCATCAACTATATATAGGGCGTATTGAACTCTTTTTAAGAAGAGTAGTGTGGTTGGTCCGATTATATCTGCGCGTATTTTATTAAACACTCAATCAGCAGGCGAGCCGCTTATTTCATGAGTTTCTTGCCTGTGTTTACCGATTATACAATGTTCGCAGTATTAAATTATATTAATTGAAGAGTTTCATTAACTGTCTAAAGGTAAGTTAAGATCTATATATACAATAAATCTTCCTAGTATTGCCTCTTTTTAGTAGATTCTAATTAGTAAGCATTAGTAAACATTAGTAAGCTATAGAACCTTCTATATTATCTATTCATAAGAAAGATTACTAATCCACCGTCTAGAATCCTCTAGATTACTAATTGGAATCTTGTAGAATCTAGTGGAATTTCCTAAAAGCTTCTAGAATCTTCTAGTAGCAATTGATTATAAATCAAGTGCCTAAGTGCTTGAGTGGTGTCTAAAGCTAGTATAGACTTATAGCCTTGCTGACTAAGCATGCCAAGGCTTTGGAAACTGACTTCCAACGCGCAGACTTCTATTTTTGAGCTAAATTCCATATTCAGCTAAGCTCTTTTGGTCCGTTTTAGGCTTGTTAACTAGGCATCTTAGTGGATTCAGCATTTAAATGTTCTACTCTACGGTGCTAAAAGTCGAGGTCACTATTATATAATAGTGACTTAGTCGATTTGGAACTTTCACTATTATATAATAGTGGTTTTTCTAGCTTTTGATGCTCTTGACGCTTTATTTGCTGAATGCTAGCCATCTAACTAATAGCAATTGGAGTTTCCAGTTACCTTAGCATGTAGCTGTTTTTGTTTATAAATGTGGGTGAATTGTTGGCCAAAAATCACCCTATACTCCTTTTTTACCTATAAGAACTAGAGTGAGGCTTTTCCTAGTTCTACTAAGCTAGAACGGGCTAATAGCTTAGTAATATATTAGGTAATTATACCTAAGTAGGCCGA
>NW_006913430.1:0-1415 GCF_000281105.1 Coniosporium apollinis CBS 100218 | reverse complement strand
GTTCTATCTATCCGTCCATCTATAGATAATAAGCTGTCGATAGCTTATAAGATAGTCCTAGCTATACTATAAGCGCGGTCTAGAAGTTTAATATAAATAGTTTATCCCTATCTAAGATAATCTCCTTAGGTAGACCCTATATTGCTATTACATTTTGGAGGAAGATATATACTAGTTCTTTGGCATTAAACGATTCCTTATACAGTATAAAGCGTACTTCTTTTATTAATTAGTCTATAATAGTAAGCACGGAATCGTATTTCACTTTTGTTAAGGGTTCTTTAGAAAGAGGTAGTTTGATAATAAAATCTATAGCTACTAAAGCCTATAGCCATGTTAGTATTACCGCTAACTTTATTAACCCGTATAGCTTATACCGGGTTGCCTTTATTTTATAGTATAGATTACAGGCTGCGATGTATTCCTCCACTTTCTTCCTAAGTCTAGGGAAGAAGTATATGCGGCTAATAGCTTTAACTATCTTATAGATCCCGCGATGTCCTATAATAGGACTATTATAGTATTATTAGATAATCTCTATCCACTAGACTAGTAGTACGTACACTAGTCCTTTAAATAGTAATAGGCCTTTATCTATTTATTTAAATCCTTTAAGGGTTTCGGAAAGTGCTCTCTAAGTATAAGCGTCCCGCGCGTATACTTTCCGGATTTAGTCCTTAAGGTCGTTATTTATAATTATTATAGTAGCAGCTAGCATACCTCGATTATAAGTAATCTTTCTATCTAGATGCTATTCTAGAATTAAGCTAACTATCTAGGGCTTCTCTCCTATATAATCTAGTCTTCTACTAAAAGCGTCTACTTTCGCGTTTTTAGAGCCTTTCTAGTAGTGAATTTTAAAATTAAATATTAATAATTCCTTAGACTATCGCACTTATCTACGGTTTAACACCTTTATAGTAGTGAAGTATACTAAATTCTTATAATCTATAAATACTTAAATTAGATACTTTACTCCTTCTAGATATACTCTCTATTACTTAAATGCTTTAATAATAGCTAGCAGCTCTTTATCGTGGATTTTATAGTTTAGTTCTAGTCCGCTAAACTTCTTTAAGTAAAATGCCACTAGATGCTAACGTCCTTTATTATATTATTAATTTAGATATACTCCTATAGCTAGGTCTAAAGCATCCGTCTCGATAATAATTACCCTTATTAGGTTAAATATTATTAGAACCGGTTCTATACTAAACTATTCCTTTAGGGTACGAAAAGCGTTATTAGCTTTATTGTTCCACTAGAAACCTTAATCTTTCTTTATAAGATCTATTAGTGGTGCTATAACTTAGGAGTAGCCTTATATAAACTTTTAGTAGAAATTCGCTAGTTCTAGAAATAATTACACGTTCTTTACTAACTTTAGTGTAGGCTATTTAAGTACCGCCTACACC
>NW_006913429.1:0-1460 GCF_000281105.1 Coniosporium apollinis CBS 100218 | reverse complement strand
AGTTTACTCTAAACTAGCTCTATTATATACTCTCTCTATTCTACTAGCTAAATTAGACTTAAAGCTTTTTCTAGTTTTTTTTAGCTACTATTAGAGTTCACGCAGTATATACAAAGACTAAATTAAGTAGTAGAAAGTTAATACCTCTATCTAGATTGGATTAAGCCCTTTTATACCCGATTCGATTAGTATCTACAACCTTATAGGCACGGGTTAATAGGATTAGTTATATACGAGTATATTAATCCGAATCCGTAATAACTTCCATCTATTTAAAGTTCTCCTTCTAATACTCTTATTAGTAATATATACGCGAGCCTAAAGGCGAAATATAAATATAAACTAAATAGTGCCTATTATACCTAACTCTTAACCCTATTATATAGCGGTTTAAGGGATAGGCCTATTCTAAAGGCAGTATATAGGCGGAAAATAAACAATAAGTAAATCTATAAAAAGACTAAAGGTAGCGTAAGCTAGGTAATATCGATTATACCTAATTATTAATTCTATTAAGTAGTGGATTATTAGGCGGACTAGTTCTTATAGATAGTATTATAAGCAAAAATAATATGTAAACTAGAGTAGAAAAGTAAAACTTTTAGTTGTAAAAGGTAATAAGTAGCGCTATTTATTTATTAGAGCTTCTTAAACTATATGTATCGCAATAGCGTTAATACTTCTTAAGTAGTAAATATAGATTATAGTATAGATTGTATAAGCTCTACTCTTAGAGAGCCTAAAAAGCCTATATTAGGAAACATTTAGGTGCTTATAGAATTAGCATTAGTTCAAGATATCTAAGGCGCTTAGAGCGCGTTTAGAGTATCTTACTAATTCACTCTAAGTGCTTTGAACGTCTAGAATATCCAAATCGTCTAAAACATCCAAAGTATTTAAAAAATCCAAAATGATAAAAATATATAGAGTATTAAAAATAGTTAGCGCCACTTAGTAAACAAAAAATCTTGGAGTTTCTAATCTGAATTAACTTTTACCCTCTAGTAAAAAGGGCTAAGATATTAATGAAATTAAAAAGTAAGTACATATTAATTATTTTTTTAAAAAGTTTACCCTCTAAACTAGCTCTATTATATATTCCTTCTATTCTACTAGCGAAGTCAGACTTAAACCTTTTTCTAAAAATTTTTGATGCTAACTAAGTAAGGCTTAGCATGCCAAGCCTGCCGAGCCGTGCCTCTAGACGTTTTGGATATTTTGGATGTTTTGGATATTTTGAATAATTTGGACGTCTTAGACGTCTAGAGCGCTCTAAGTATTTTAATACACTCGCGAGCCGCTCACGAGCGGGTAGAGTCGCTTAGAGGCTTTAAGTACTTAGAGCGGGCTCTAAGCGCTCCGATGTAACAAGGTGCTATTATAAGATAATAAAGGTTACTATAATAGTTGGGGTCCTAATTAAGGAGATAGGGAACAGTGCTAAGATAGAGTTAATAAGA
>NW_006913428.1:0-1654 GCF_000281105.1 Coniosporium apollinis CBS 100218 | reverse complement strand
AGATTAGATTAAGTTATAAAGAATACTAGATTCTTATTTAAGTTGAGCACACTGTTCTAATAAATGAAAATAGTGCGGCCTATATACTATAATGCCTTACCCCGTGATCCCCCTAATTAGAGTAATCTATTTTTAATCACACTAATTATACTAATTAGGTACTTCTTAGTATTCTAAGTAATTAGTCCCTTACGTAATATTTAGTACTAATTACCTTTATTCTACGTCATCTACCGCGGTTCGTGATACTATCTCCCTCCCCTAATAGCTTTTATCCTAAAAGGTATATTCACCCTCTTTCTATAATATGCTAAAAGCACCTAAGCTAATATCCTCGAGATCTGTATTAAAGTAATAGGGCTCTACTAGTCTTAAACGATCCTCCACTAAACGCTATAACAACCTAGTATCCTACCTTCGTTCCTTTAGCTCCGACATGCTATAATAAGGTGCTATTACGAGATAACAAAAGTTACTATAATAGTTGGGGTCCTAATTAAGGAGATAGGGAATAGTGCTAAGATATAGTTAATAAGGTGAGGATTAATATCACGTAGTGAGATTAGATTAAGTTATAAAGAATACTAGATTCTTATTTAAGTTAAGTACACTATTCTAATAAACGAGAACAGTGCGGCCTATATACTATAATACCTCGCACCGTGATCCCCCTAATTAGAGTAATCTATTCCTAATTACACTAATTACACTAATTAGGCACCTTTTAGCATTCTAAGTAATTAGTCCCTTACGTGATATTTAGCACTAATCACCTTTATTCCGCGTTATCTGCCGCGGTTTATAATACTATCTCCCTCCCTAACAGCTTTCGTCCTAAAAGGTATATTCGCCCTCTTTCTGTAATATACTAAAAGCACCTAAGCTAACATTCTTAAGATCCGTGTTAAAGTAGTAGGGCTCTACTAGTCTTAAATAATCCTCTACTAAACGCCGTAACAACCTAGTATCTTATCTTCATTCCTCTAGTTCTAATATACCTACCCCGTGTAGTCGCTATCGCTCTGAGTCACTATCCTATCGCGTGGATGTCCGTTCTGGCTATTATACCGAGTGTATTTCTTTAGGCGTAAAATGCGACCTAGTCGTTACCTATAGAGAATGGGAGTAGCTTTATACTCGTAGTAAAGAAATTTGTAAAAAGCTTCGTAAAGCTAAAAGAGCAATTATAGAGGCGAACCTCTATTATATCCAGCTTAAAGACGAGCTAGCTAAATGGGAAAACCGTTCTTCCTAACTTATATCGCGCGAACTATCGTTAATTAAGGAGGTAGAGGCTCTAGAGTAGGGCTAGCTAAGCTCTTTTCCTAAGTTCTTAATAGACTTCCCGGATCCCGCGCCTATCGCCTTCTTAGACGTGCTTACTATATCTCCTACGACTTAGAACGCCCTAGATGGGTTTCCTCCTTTATTCTTTAAGCCTACCTCTAACGAGGTCTTAGGTCCTTATAGTACTTCCTTATAGCTCGTTCGCATCCATCGAGGTTAGTATATAGCTTCTATATATTATCTAAGTCTAGGTAGCCTTTCTATTTTATAAGGTATTATTATAGCCCGTTCTTAAAGTCGGTGCTATTATCTAGAATTCTTTGTACTTTATATCGTCCTTCTTGTTCTATTAGGTAGTTATCTAGTA
>NW_006913427.1:0-1752 GCF_000281105.1 Coniosporium apollinis CBS 100218 | reverse complement strand
ACCCTAACCCTAACCCTAACCCTAACCCTAACCCTAACCCTAACCCTAACCCTAACCCTAACCCTAACCCTAACCCTAACCCTAACCCTAACCCCAACCCTTGAAAATATTTACCTAAAATCTTAAACTCTAAACTCTAAAAATTATTAGTAAGATAAAAAGACTACCCTTTTACTAGAGTATTATATACTAGTATAAAATCTAATATAAAAACGTAGCTAGCTACTATCTTACTTATTCTTTTAAAAATACTAATTTATAAGATAGATTATTTAGTTTAGAATCTCTTCTATATAGCTTATAATAAATCTTATCTTATATAAGCTATTAATAGAGATAATCTAGTACTATATCTTACTACTTAGAAAGTACTAAATTAATACTAATCTATAGTAATAGAAAGGCACCTCTAGAATAATATCTTAAGATATATTTTTTACTACTAAGAATAGAGTATTAATAGTTACTCTACTAACCTTAATAGGCGTATTAGTAATAGTTCTAAGAAAATCTATCTTTTTATTATTTACTATAACTAGCTAATAACTATATATATACCTAAGGAGACTATTAATAATAAGACTAGCTTTCTTAATATACCTCTTTTTTATAAGATTAATTTTAGCTTTAGTATCTAAAAAGGCTATTAAGAATACTATATCTTAGTAATCTCCTATAAAAATAGAAATAAGAGAATACTTATAGTAATACTTTTATTACTTTTAATAAACTTCTTATTCTATAAGCTTCTTTATAGTAAAGAACTAGATATAACTAATATAGAATATCCCTCTTAAAGCTTCCTATTTATTAGTAGACTATATAAGCTTTCTTTTAAGATTCTTAGCTTTATTTTTAGAGACTACTTCTATTAAGAGCTTTTAGACCTTAGGTATTTCTATAAGTAGCTAAATAAAAGAAAGTATAATCTTTTACTTTATAATTAGCTCTACTATTTCCTCTAGAAGCTAGTTATTAGTTAATAGTCCCTATACTTTAATAACCTTTACTTACTTTATCTTAGTATTTTTTTTTTTAGTTAAAGGCTTAGTTATAGGCGCTTCTACTATAGTTATATTATTTTTTAGCTTAATCTTATATATTTATAGCTCTAGTTCTGCTATCTAAGAAGTCTACTAGTTTAGTAGTAGCTATAATAGTAAGATAGTGGTTCTATTATAAGGAAAGTATTCTCTATTATATATTTCTTTTATAACTATAGGTTTTAGTTTAGGCTTAATAACCCTTATATTACTATTAATAATAGTAGAATAGTTATTAAACTCTTAGCTATAAGCTTCTTATATACCTCTATAGTATCCCCCTTAATATTTAATACTTTCTTAAGTAGCTATATTAACACTCTATTTAGATTCTATAGAGTAGACTCTATACTTACTATTAATAAGTTCTTTTTTTAGTGCTTTAGTAACTTTAGGCTAATCTCTTCTTTATTACTCTCTAAACTATTCTTACTAGACTTTAAGAGAGTAATTAAAGAAGCTAATATTTTTATACTTTTTATTATAAAGTGCTATTCTAGTACCTCTAGCTTATTCTCTCTTAGTAAATAGATTAGCTATTTAGAGTTCTTACGAGTGCTTTTAATAATCTAGTTTCCTTTTATATAGTTATATTCTTTTTTAACTATCTTTAATAGTTACTTCTAGTTAAGATAGAAGTTATACTATTTCCTATAATCCCTCTAGTAGTAAAACGAATTTAAAGGTTACTAGCTTATAGGAGGTACTC
>NW_006913426.1:0-1839 GCF_000281105.1 Coniosporium apollinis CBS 100218 | reverse complement strand
TTTAATTATAATTACTTCTTATAACTATGTAAAAAAGCTAGATTAAAGAATATTATAGAAAGTAAACTATAAGAATAGATAGATGGTAAAGTAAAAAGTAAACTACTAAGTAAAGTAGAAACTATACTAGAGATTATACTAAAGACTATACTAGAGACTATACTAAAGACTATACTAAAAGCTTAGCTATAAACTAAGCTAAAAACTGGAATGAAAAGTAAAAAAAAAAAAAAACTATATTAAAAACTAGATATAAAAGTTACTTAAAAAGATAGCTAAGAGTTAGATTGTACTAGAGTATAGAAAGACAACTATATAGTAGACTAAGTAGTAAGCTAAAATATAAACTAAAATATAAAATCAGATATAAACAATAATATAAATAGAAGTATAAAATAAAATATAAAATAAAATATAAACTAGAAGAATAAGCTAAATAGTAAACTAAGTAGTGAGCTAAAAAGTAAGCAAGAGAGTGGATTAAGAGATTAAGTGGAAGATAAACTAAGATTAAACTAAGAAAGATACTAGAAAATAGACTAAAAAGTAAATTAGAAATAGGTAAAAAAGAAACTATAAAGATACTATAATCTAGATTTTGAAAAATACTTTTATATAGAATAAAGAAAGCTAGAGGGGGTTTAAGGGAAGGAACGTTCCTTATTTTGAAAGAGAGAATAGAGGGTTTTTAGGAGAGAATCTCCCTTAGAAAGTAAAATAATCAATTCTACTTAAGTAAGAATAATTAATAGATATAATAAGACTAAAAGCTAGAATAAATAGTATATTATAAGCTAAGCTAGAAGCTAAAATAGAAACTAGACTCTAAGCTAAACTAAAAACTAAGCTAAAAGCTATACTCTAAGCTAAACTAAGAACTTATTTAAAAACTAAAATAAAACCACGCTAAAAAGTGAACTAAATATAGACTATGCTAGAGATATAGCTAAAATATTAATAAATAAGTATTCTAAAGATTAGACTAGATTAAAAACTAAAATTAATATTTAAAGGTTAAATAAGAGATAAACTGAGAGATAAACTAAAAAGAAACTAAAAACTAAGTAAAGGAAGAGAAATCTCTTATATATAGCACAAAGAAAACTAGGGGGGATTTAAGGAAGAGAATGCCCCTAAAATCTAAGGAAAAGAAAGATAGAGAGATATTAAAAAAAGATATACTTTTAAAGATCTAAGAATAATAGACACACTCTTTACTAATACTCTAAACTATTTTAGTATAAAACAGGCACACCTACTATTCGTCTAGATAAAACTTTAAGTAAAACTTAATAAATTTTACTTTAGGAGTAAGTAAAAGGGATATATAGATAGGAGGCTTTTTCTATTAGATAGAAATTTTAAGCTCTCTACTAATTTAGTTCCTATTATCTAAGAACCTGAAATTTTAATATAATATAGCTAAAAAGCTATTCTTAGTATAAAGGGTCTATAATTTATTCTAAATCTAGCTAGCGTTAGTAAGATACTATTTATACTTAAGGGGGCTATCTTCTAGGCTATGAAGTAGTAAGATATATACTATTTCTTTATTTTAAGTATTATCTAGTATAATATCTTCTAATTTAGGTCTAGCGCTACTAACTAACTCGTATAGCTCTTATTAGATAAGAATAATCCTTATTTTAGTTTACTAGATTTAGTAAGTTTCTATTACTTTTAGCTTAGAGTAATTCTAGAGGCTTCGAAGTAAATTATTAGATAATATTATCTTTATGTTAAAGTAAAAATAATTAAGTAACTAGTTATGTCAAGAAAAACCAAGCCGATTTAATAAAGATACTAATATGTAATATTAAAATAAGTACAAGTAGCTGA
>NW_006913425.1:0-1912 GCF_000281105.1 Coniosporium apollinis CBS 100218 | reverse complement strand
ATTCTAGAAGATTCTATTAGTTTCTATTAGTTTCTATAGAATTCTATAAGGTTCTATTAGGTTCTATTAGGTTCTAGAAGGTTCTATATATAACGTAATATTAGTAATGCTTATTAATTATATAGAAGATTCTAGATAGCCTTCTATATATATATAAGAACCTTCTTCTCTCTTAGGAGGAGGATAATAGACAATTAATCAACAACTCTTCTAATATCTTATAATCTAATAGTCCTAAAAAGGCTATTAGTACTCCTATAATCTCTTTATAACCTCGGCCTATAATTACCTAAGATATTACTAAGCTATTCGCCTATTCTAGCTTAGTAGAACTAGAAAAGCTTCATTCTAGTTCTTATATCTAGCTAAATACTCGCTTACACTCTACTAATATTAATAGAATTAAGAAGAGATTAAAGACTATTCTTATTAGTATAGAGTATAGATCCTTTAGATTACTAGCTTATTCTAATTAGTAAGCTTATAGGTTATTACTAATAGTATTAAGATCTACTAGACTGTTATTAATATACTTATTTAGCTTAGATTCAATCTTCCGCTACTTATTAGACTAGCTATAAAATAAGTACTACTTATCGATCTTTAGATAAGCCTAAAGGAAGTTCTTATATATTATTAAATAGTTATTAGATAGTACTTCTAACTAAAATTCTACTTAAATGTTAGTATCTTTCTCTATATAAGTATTACTAATATATTTCTTATAGATTTTCTCTATCTATATCTTAGCTTACTTCTACTATTTAGAATACTTCCTCTACTTATCTTGAAAGTAGGCTTATTTGAAGCTTAAATAAAGAACTATAGTAGTAAAATAAAAGGATATCACTATTATTATCTTACTCTAGTACTAATCTAGCTTCTATTTACCTATAAGAATTCTTCTTTTAAAGTAGCTTTTAGACTTATCTTTAGTATTATTAATTAATAGATCTAATTGCTTACTAAGTATATTAAGGGTAGAGAATATAGCCTATAGGCTTCTAAACTTACTAATACTAGAATTACCTTTAAGATACTAAGTAGCAAAGGTAATTAGCTTAAGAATTATAAGAAAGTATTCTATCTCCTTCTAGTTTTTAGTAAGCCTATTATCTTTATTATTATAACTACTATTCTTATTATTATCTAGCTTACTATAATCTATTTAGAATTACTTAATTACTTTATAAAGAACCTTTATATACTTAAGTATTAGGTATATTAAATTCTAATATATATACTACTTTCTCTAATAAGTATCTTCTCTATCTAGTTAAATAGCTTATTCTCTACTATATTAGGAAAAAAATTTAGCCGCTTAGAGCTACTTAGAGTACTTAGAGCCCACTCTAAGTGCTTAAAGCCTTTAAGTAACTCTACCTACTTGTAAGTAACTTGCGAGTAGCTCTAAGCACTTAAAATAAGTCTTAGTATTAAGCCCGCTTAGTTATTATTAAAAAAAGATTTAGAAGAAGCTTTAAGTCTAATCTAACTAGTAGAATAGGGGAGATATACAAGAGAGCTAGTTTAGAGGGTAAACTTTCAATAAAAATAATTATTATCCGCTTAACTTTTAAAAACATAGATATATAACCTATATTTATAGAAGGATAAAAGTTAAGCGAGAAAGGAAACTCTAAGATTTTTTACGTAATTTATATTTTTTATACTTACTAAGTAATCTATACTTACCCTAATTAATTAGAGCACTTAGAGTACTTAGAGTGTCTCTATAAGCGCTCTAAGCACTTAGAGCGAGTTTGAAGTAACTTAGATATCTTAAACTAATACGAATTTCACGAGCGCCCGGGTTAGGTTTAGGGTTAGGGTTAGGGTTAGGGTTAGGGTTAGGGTTAGGGTTAGGGTTAGGGTTAGGGTTAGGGTTAGGGTTAGGGTTAGGGTTAGGGTT
>NW_006913424.1:6893-8201 GCF_000281105.1 Coniosporium apollinis CBS 100218 | reverse complement strand
AGACATGAGGCCCATGTGATGATGCAACCTAAGGTGGTCGCGTGCGACAGATGAGGATCTGTTGAGATTTTAGTTGTAGGTGAGTGAGCCACACTTTTTTTTATGAGACACCAGATTGATTCTGTCTGGTATGTGTGCTAGCGTCAAAGATTTAGCCATGCATGCTTTTCGAACCCTCGTGGGGAGAGGCGGATAGCTCAGTAATACAGTTATAACATAAGCTGCGTGTGTGGATAACCTTGTTAAGATAAGGCTAAGACTTAATAAGTCGCACTTTTGTGAAGAAACGCGACTTGTGCAGCATTGGTTTCTGACCTATCAGTTAGTATGTTCTGTAAGGGAGAACATAGACTATGACGGGTAACGGGGGATGCACGTCTGATACCGGAGAGGAAGCCTTAGAGACAGCTTTCACGTCCAAGGATGGCAGCAGGCGCGAAACTTACCCAATTGTTTTTGTGACAGAGGTAGTTATGACGTATTCTTTAGAGAGAGACCTTGTTAGACATGGTCCATAGCGACTGGAGGGCAAGTCTGGTGCCAGCAGCCGCGGTAATTCCAGCTCCAGTAGTGCATATACATGCTGTAGTTAGAAAGTTTGTAGCCTATTTATGGATTGTTTTAGACAAAAGGACGACTCAAATTGACCTTTCATTTGACTAATGCATGAATGTAGAAGCGATTGAAGGCGATTGTATTCACCAGCCAGAGGTAAAATTTGATGACCTGGTGAGGACACACGGAGGCGAAAGCGATTGCCTAGAGCGTATTCAGTGGTCAAGAACGTAAGCCGGAGGATCAAAGATGATTAGATACCGTTGTAGTTCCGGCCGTAAATTATGCCAACTTGTGCTTCTGCTTCTGCGGAGGCGCATAGAGAAATCAAGAGTTTATGGGCTCTAGGGATAGTAATCCGGCAACGGACAAACTTAAAGAAATTGGCGGAAGGACACCACAAGGAGTGGATTATGCGGCTTAATTTGACTCAACGCGGGACAACTCACCAGAGCCTATGTGCAGGAGACAGTGAGCTTTGAGAGCGGACTGGATAGTACTTTGAGTGGTGCATGGCCGTTTGCAACACGTGAGGTGACTTGTCAGGTTTACTCCGGTAACGTGTGATGTGCTGTATGCAAGTATATTGTGAGACTGCAGGCGGTAAGCCTGATGAAGCGGCGCTATAACAGGTCAGTGATGCCCTTGGATGTTCTGGGCTGCACGCGTAATACAGTGGGAGCTGTAGATATGTATAGGTGGAAAAGTTCCCGAGACTGGGATCATGCTTTGTAAGAAGGATGTGAACGTGGA
>NW_006913424.1:4076-4838 GCF_000281105.1 Coniosporium apollinis CBS 100218 | reverse complement strand
AGGAGCACGGAAGGCAATTGATTGCACCCGTCTTGAAACACGGACCAAGGAGTGCAGTGGGCCAGCAAGTATTCTGTACACACTACACGATGCGCAGCGAAGGCTATGCAGCTGGCGCACTGCGACCCGATAGATAGTGAACTATGCCTGGTCTAGATGAAGTCCGGGGAAACTCTGATGGAAGTCTTAAGCCGTTCTGACGTTCAATTCGATGGCATGAACTGGGTATAGGGGCGAAAGACCAATCGAACTATCTGGTAGCTGGTTCCTTCCGAAATGTCTCTCAGGACAGCGCCTGGATGTATGTAACCTTGTGTAGAGTATGAACTTCATTGTTCTGAAACTGCGAAGCAGGGAGTGGCGTTGCTTTGATGAACGCGTGGATAATAGACTGGGTAGTGGGCTGATGCTAGTAAGTAGCGTTGGCGAAGAGGGATGAACCTGTTGGCGAGATAAGATCTCCAAGCAAAAGGCAGTGAAACCAGTAAAGAGGCAGATGAATCTAGACAGTGGGGCGGTGGCCATAGAAGTTGGAATCCGCTAAGAAACGTGTTACAACGTACCTACCGAATTCAACTGTTCTGAAAATGGACGAGGCTATACTTTTGCATCGATTCTCGTCACGCTTTTTGCGTAGTAGGAAGGCATGGAGGGTGTGCAGAAGCACGCGGGCGACTGTGTGTGGAACAGCCTCCAGAGCAGATCTTGGTGGTAGTAGCGACAATTTCAGAATGAAACACCGAAGAGGAGAAGGGTTATTTC
>NW_006913424.1:0-1154 GCF_000281105.1 Coniosporium apollinis CBS 100218 | reverse complement strand
CCCAGTGCTCGAAATGTCAAGCTGCCGAAGGGCAGTAACGCACGGGTTAACGGCGGACGTAACTATGACGTTCTTAAGGTAGCCAAATGCCTCGTCATCTAATTAGTGACGCGCATGAATGGATCAACTAGATTCCCACTGTCCCTACTTACTTCTAGTGAAACCACAGCCAAGGGAACGGGCTTGGAAAGAACAGCGGGGAAAGAAGACCCTATTGAGCTTGACTCTAGTGTGCAAGCGGTAGATCATGGTGGCGGTGTAGACAGGTGGGTGCGTGAAAGACCACTGCGTTTTTGTGATGTACCTATTGTTGCAGATGGGGAGTTTGGCTGGGGCGGCACATCTACTAGAAAGCAACGTAGATGTCCTAAGGTAGACACTGGGAGGACGGAAACCTCGCTTTGCGCACAAGGGCACAAGTCTGCTTAATACTTAATATATTGCGAAAGCACGGCCTAGCGATCCCCTAGGCTGCGGTCTGTGCACCTAGGGGTGACAGAAAAGTTACCATAGGGATAACTGGTTTGTTGCGTATAAGCGTCCTTAGCGTCTACGCAGTTTGATTCTTCGATGTCGGCTCTTCCTATCATTGCGAAGCAGGATTCGCAAAGTGTTGGATTGTTCACCCATAAGAAGGGAACGTGAGCTGGGTTTAGACCGTCGTGAGACAGGTTAGTTTTACCCTACTGTTCGGAGCCTGCAAGCAGTGCGTACAAGTACGAGAGGAACGTATTCACGGGACCACTGGTTACGCGCTTATCTGACAAGGTACGGTGCTCCGCTACGTCCTCGCAGTTAACGGCTGAAAGCCTCTAAGCCGGAAACTGCCCTTGCGCAGGCTCGAGCTCCGCTCAAAGACGATGAGCGTAAGAATAGTGAAGCTGTACGTGTGCGAGCTGTTGCGAGACACTGAGGCTGCTAAGTTCTTCCGGGGCGCATGTGCAGAAGCTACTTGCAAGTGGTTGCACAGGAACGAAACTATTTATTGGATACAGTTTGTGTATCTTTTTTATAGTATAATTTAAAACTTTTTGAAAATTTTGGCCGCGCCGTTGAGTTTCTTATGTGGGATTTTTGCCCCTTTTGGAGGGGGTCTGGACCCCCAGTGGACCCGCTAGTACGTTTAATAGAGTGTACTCGGTTATTAGAGTGGA
>NW_006913423.1:0-2114 GCF_000281105.1 Coniosporium apollinis CBS 100218 | reverse complement strand
CTAACCCTAACCCTAACCCTAACCCTAACCCTAACCCTAACCCTAACCCTAACCCTAACCCTAACCCTAACCCTAACCCTAACCCTAACCCTTAATTCTATTTTTAGATATATAATTCTTATTCTATATTATCTTAGTTACTTAACTTATAGAATACTTATTAGCTTTCTATCTTTAGATTAATACTAGTTAATACTCTATTTCTATTTAGTCTAGTATTACTAATTATAAATTAATACTAATCTCTAACTAGTAGTATATATATTTAAATTCTTTAGCACTAATAATAGATACTAATACTAATTAACACTTTCTATTACTAATAATAGATACTTATATAAATCAATAACTTCTAGTTCTATTCTTAGATATATTATTCTTATATTTTCCTCTTAATAGAGTTAGTAGTATATATATCTAGTATCTTCTAGCACTAATAAGAGGTAATTAGTATTAGTTTATATCTTTAACTACTATTCTTAAATATATTATTCCTATTATTTTCTCTTACTATAATTAGTAGAATGTATATTTTATATAATTCTATTTATATTATAGTTCTAGACTATTCTTTAAGTATCTCTTAATATACTCTTAGAAATATACCTCTTATTAGTATCTCTTATTATAAATAGTGGAATATATATCTTTCTATACTTAGAGTTATTGTTTTAGTAGTCTAAAAAATTAAAATCTCTTATTCTTAGTTGAAGTTCTCTTTAAAATTAAAAATCGCTATACTATAGCTACTAATATAGTATAGATACTATCTAAGATTAGTATTCCGCTTAATATACTCTCTAAATAGGCTATTTTCTAAGAAACTATATACCTTTCTATATATCTTATTTTCTAAGCTAGTAAAATATACTCTATATAGATTTATATATACTATAGTTCTAGAGTACTCTATTAGTAGCTACTAGTAGTTAAGATTACTTAGTAATATCCTAAGATTTTATTTTTATACTTAAAATTAGTATTTTAGTAGTCTAATAGATTGAATAATTCTTTTCCTAGCTGAAATACCTTCTAAAATTAGCTTTTTTATATTAATCCTATAAATATTATCTAGGTAGTATCTAGTATTAGTAAGCTACCTAGAATACCCCTTAAATAGTCTATTTTCTAATAGAATTAGTAGTTTTCTAATATTACTCTAGCGTTCTTCTAAGCTAAAATACCTTAGAAAATTAGTTCCTCTATAGTTTATCTTTTAATATAGTGTATTTAGTGTCTAGGATTAGTAAGCTACCTATAATACCCCTTAAATAACCTATTTTCCAACTATAATAGCGCTTTTCCAATGTTTTTTCCATTTTCTAAGCGAAGAAACCCTTGGAAAAAACACTTGGAAATTGGATTTCTCGTTTTCCGTGCGCTTTTCTAGCAGGTGGGCTTATAGCAGACAACCTTGGAGAGACACCTCAGTTGTGCCCACCCCTGCCGCCCATTCAACAAGCAAGGCTGCTTCCCCCCTGTGATAGGCGCGGGTGACAGATTCCGCTGCCAGACCCCAGGCTTCGCCACCCCGCCGCAGGTAACAGCCCCGGGTGCCTGTCGCCGTTGCACCACCCGCAGCCCGACCATGTGGGGCACCGTTAACCGGCGCACGCACCCCAAAGCCCCAGACACTTCAATCTGGCTCTCATGCGAACGGGACATTGTGGCCGGATGGCTATGATATAAAGGGGCCGTTATTCAACTTTTGTGAGAGGAGTGCTCCGCGTTGAAAGCGGATCCATGGTTTTGGAATACCAACCAATCGTCTTCGTTCCTCCTCCCGTCTGTTTTCGTATAACCATCTCCAAGAGCCCAGCATGAAAGACGCCCAGATCGTCGGTGACGCCCTTAAGTTTGGCGAGGGCGGAGTGTATTTTAGTAGCGAGGCTATAGGGTTGGGGGTCGTTGCGGACGCGGCGTCGGTGGATATTGTGAGTAAGACGACGTTATAGCTATCTTTGGAAGCTGACAGCGGTAGAAAGCTAATTAAGGATCAATTGGAGATACTCGTGTGGAGCAATATAATGGATGGCGACGCGATTTATAGATTAACGCGTTGTCGGCTGACTTCGTGTGTAGTAATCGGATTAGGCTGCCATGCAAGTCATTGC
>NW_006913422.1:0-2552 GCF_000281105.1 Coniosporium apollinis CBS 100218 | reverse complement strand
AGAACTAGTAGCTAAGGTGCTAGTAGAGCTATAAACTTAATTAAAGTTAAGAGCTAAAGAAACTAAATTAAGTAAACCTCTAATAACACCTACTAAGTAGACTTTAAGGGTAAAGAAGGCGACCCTAAAGGAAGCTGGTAAAAATAGGTTTCTAAAAGACTTTATTCTATACTTATACTAACTAAATAAGCCTAAGCTAAGCATCTTACTAGTATTTAAGAAAGATAAGAAGCCTTCTATACTAGACTAAATAGGCTAACCACTCTACAATCTTAATAATATAGTTATAATTAACTATATACCTATAAAGTTCACTCTTCTTAAATATAGGTAGATTTATTAGATTATTTAGATAAAGAATCTTAACTAGATTATAACTACGTATACTATAAAGGAATAGAGTACCTTTCTATCTTAAAAGATTAAGCTATAACTATTCAAACTACTTAGAATTGCGGTAAAAATTCTCTATACTAATACTAATAGAACTATTTAAGCTAGATACCTTGTATACTAAAAAAGTTATATCTTATAGGGGGCTAAAGAAAAGTAGAAATAGATAGATTAGACTAGGTCTATAGTAATAAAGTACTATGATTAAAAACTATAGTAACTTAATAGGAGTTTATATACCTATTAGACTACTAGTAAGCTATATATACTTATTAAATAAAGTATCTATATAGAATTTAAAGTAAACCTTAGTAAAAATACCTAAAGAACTAGTCTTCTAGACTCCTACTACTTAAATAAAGAGATAATCTTAGCCTTTCTAAAAAGAAAGATTAAAATAGTAAAAAAGAATACTATAGGATCTAGTATATTCTAGAACTACATCTAGCTAGTAAAAGCTCTAAGAAGAATCTAGTTATAGAGAATAATAAAACTTATAAAAATACTTTAATAAAAGAAGTAGTTTCTTCTAAGAGTATTACTCTATACCCTAAATTCACTTTAGAGGATACTAAGAATCTAGATATAATAGTATCTAAGACTAGAAAAGAAAGTATAAATCTAAGTAAAGTAACTAATAATATCTTCCTTATAAATAATAAATATAACTATAAGTTAAGTATTAGCAATCTATACTAATTAATATACCTTAATAGTATAGTATAAGCTAAGTTACTCTATAAAAATATAGAGCATCTAGAGCGCTATATTATTAAAGACTTTTAACTAATAACGTATAAACTTAGGTAGGTAGCTTACACTATAAGATAGGAATATGTTATTATAGTACTACTAGTTTCTAAAGAAACTAAGAGAGCCCTCTCTAATTAGAAAGCTAACATAAAATCCAAGGTTTAAGCTAGCGCGGCTAGACTATATATTTTAGAGTATAAGAATAGAGAGGCTTTTACTTTTTTATAAAATATAGTATAAGAGATTTTATTAATTAATAATAAGGCGGATAATACTAGAAGCATATAGTTTATAAGCTTTATTACCTATAAGAAATATTCTAAGTTTACTATCTTAAGCTAGCTAAATAACTTTATACTAGATATAGTAAGGCGTCTAATTAAGTAGTATAATAATTAGCGCTAAAAAATATATATAAAAGCAAAAGAGAATACCTTTAAATTAATAAGTTTTACTAAAGTAGAGAAAAATCTAATTAATAAACTAAATAAGAAGTAGAAAGAAACCTTACTATATATTCTAAGTAGCTCTAAATCTATATAAGACGCCTCTATTATAAGGTAATTCGCTCTTCTCTACCTAACCGCTAGCCTAATAGAGCTAGATAAATTACTAAACCTATATAAAGACTATAAATAGGCTACTATCTAGCTAGAATAAAGTAAGCCAAGTAATAGCTAGTTACTATATTCTCTTACTAGTAAGTTTAATATAGTATAGAGTAGAGAGCCTACTAGATTAGGATTATAGAGTAATTAGTATAACTACTAATAAGATTTATAGGTAAATTAATCTACCTTTATCTTACCTATATTAGTATCTAGTTCTAATCATAGGTACTCTCTAGTACTATACTACTAGAGTCTAGATATAGCCTACTATATCTCGCCTATAGCACTATATAGCTAGTACTAAGGTAATTAAGCTGCCTCTTACCCTAGTGTACTACTAGTATAGCCGCTATAGGCTTTATTATACCTAGCCTATAGATTTTAGAACTAGAGTATACTACTACCTAATCCCTTCTACTAAACTAGGTTTATATTAGTACTACTATACGCGCAACTCTAGTACTAGCCTAACTACTATATTAGGGGAAAAAATTCGATACTTAGAGCCGCTTAGATATTACGATCTTAGAGGATAGAACTAGCGCCGCTAGTATAAGGCTGAATAATAGCTAGTATAGGCTAGCCACCACGTAACTACTAGCTACTACTAGTAGAAGGGACCATGTAATTAGGAATAGATAGTAAGGCTAGTAGAGAATAGTAGTGCTAGTAATACTAGCTATAGCTAGCTATAGATAGTACTAGGTAGTATATAGAAGACACCGTTCTCGTTTATTAGAACGGTGTACTTAACTTAAATAAGAATCTAGTATTCTTTATAACTTAATCTAATCT
>NW_006913421.1:0-2609 GCF_000281105.1 Coniosporium apollinis CBS 100218 | reverse complement strand
GGGGAAGTATCTACACCTATATTATAGATAATAGATTTACGTACGTTATAATTCGAAATAATAGGCACTACCCTATTATAGCGTATAAGTATATACGCCTAGGCTTTCTAACTAATAGTAAGCCTAAAAGATACTACGTATTAGAGGTATCTAAATATAGCCTAGTAACTATTAATCTAGAGGATATAATACTACCGCTAAATTGCCTACTAGTCGAAGAAAGTGCTTCTAAAACGACTCTAGATAATAGAATTACAATCTATAGGGATATAGAGGCCGTTAGATATCTCTTAGAAGTAGTAACTAGATACCCTAACCTCTAGATTAATAAGAGTGCTACTATCGATATTCCTAAGGACTAAAGAATAAGGATCCCCCTTATAGAAGGTTAGTAGAAGGCTAATCTACTAACTAAGCTATATCTACTTTCTATAAAGAACCGACTAGTAGTTAATAAAATATTTAATAAGCTCTACTATTAAGGGAAGATAGAATAGTTAAAGTAATTGAACCCGATAGGCTTCCTAGTCTTTATAGTATAGCGCTCGATCCCGATAAAGGATAGTACTATATAATAAAAATTAAGAGTAGTTATTAATATTTAAGACCTTAACGCTATCTCCGTTAAAGATAGTTACCTAGTACCCTTATAGGCTAACCTAATCTTAGTACTTAAGAGTTACTCCTATATCTTAACCGTTAATATAGTAAGCTTCTTCTATTAGTAGCTAGTAGCCGAATCGGACAAGTGGAAATTTACTATTAATAGCTATAGAGGATAAGATATTCTTAAGGTCGCCCTAATAGGCTACTATAACTCCGTATAGTATATCTAATAAAGTTTAGATAATATACTACATCCCCTATAGGAATCGGTTAAGGCTTATATTAATAATATAGTTTGTTTTTTAAAGTCGCTAGACAATCACGTCTAATATTTAGATACCTTATTCTCACTCCTAAATAAAGCGTAAGTTAGCTTATTTCTAAAGAAAAGCTTCCTTAGCTATCTAATAACAAACCTGCTAGGACAAAAGATTAATACCTTTAGACTTTCTATAGGGAAGGAATAAATCGAGGCAATTAAGTAGCTACTATTCCTAAGGGATACCTAGGCACTTAAGTATTACCTTAGAGTTATAGGATGGAATAGGGTATATATTTCGTACTATACCTAGATTACTAAGCCGCTTTAGAATCTAAAGACTAATCTTCTAAAGAATACTCCTAAAGTAGAGAACGCTAGACACTCTTTTACTATAAGAACTAAGATTAAGTCTATAAAAGAGCTTATATAGGCGTACGAGCTACTATAAGAATAGCTCTTTTAAATAGAATAGTTAGTATATTATAACGCTTCTAGACTACTCTATATTAATGTTAATATATCCTAACTAGAAATTAGCGCTATAATCTACTATATTAAGGGAGATCTAGAACCGATTATAGAAGACTTAAAGCTTCTAGTAAAGTAGGATAATACTTTAACCGCTTAGCTAAAAAAGGCTACCGACTTCCTAAAAATATAGATTAAGCCTATTATCTTCTTAAGTAGATACCTCACTCTAGCCGAAAAACGATACTAGCTAACTAAGCTTAAGATAGACGGTATTATCTTTATTATCTAGAAGGTAAAGAACTTTATCTAGGCTTCCCTAAAGATCTATATCTTTACTAACTATTTAGCAATTACGGCTATCGCGAAGTAGACGTAGTTCTTAACTATAATATCCACTAATAAGCTTAACCTATATCTTATATAGGCCTCCTAGTATTTAAGCTAATTCAATCTAGATATAAGGTACCGTCTAGAATATATATACCTTATACTAGACGCACTTAGTCGCCTCTTTAGTAAGGTTTAAGAGACCCTAGCAAATAAAGACGAGTTGGATATTCTAGATAATACTACCTTCACCTTCTACGTAACCTTAGTATAGGTTAGTGATAACTTTAAGGCTAGAGCTAAGGTAGACTATAAGGTAGATAAGCACTAGAAGTAGATTATCTTTATAATTAATAATTTGGAAATAAAAGATAGCACCCCTCTATAAGGCCTATAGTTTATCCGGAAGGATAGACTCATCTACTTCTATAACCTAGATAGTAAGGAGCGCCTCTATATTCTACTAGCTTTAGAAAAAGAAGTCTTTAACCTCTACTATAACTAGAAGTTTCACGTAGGATACTACTAGTCGCAGGAGAAAATTATAAATAACTTTATAATTAAAGGCCTCGCATTAAAACTTAAGGCGTATATCTAATACTATCTAGAGTGCCTACTAAACTAGACCTAGAGGCACTAACCTTATAGCTAGCTTAACTCTATTAAGAGCCCGCTAGTACCCTTCTATATAGTTACTTATAACTTTATAATAAAGCTACTACCTACTAATTATCTATTTAATACCCTTCTTATAATAACGGATAAGTTCTCTAAGCGGATTCTACTAGTCCTAGAGGAGGAGATGTGGCTAGTAACTAGATAGGCGGCTATATAGCTTATAGCTCTATAAGGGTATAAATAGAGTATTCCCTCTAGGTTTATCTTAGATAGAGACGCGCGGTTCCTATCTACCTTCTAGAAGAGTATCTTCGATAAACTTAGC
>NW_006913420.1:0-2769 GCF_000281105.1 Coniosporium apollinis CBS 100218 | reverse complement strand
AAATCTATAATAAAGAACTACTAGCTATTATTAAAGTATTTAAATAATAGAGAGTATATCTAGAAGGAGTAAAGTATCTAATTTAAGTATTTATAGATTATAAGAATTTAGTATACTTCACCACTATAAAGGTGTTAAATTATAGATAAGTGCGATAGTCTAAGGAATTATTGATATTTAATTTTAAAATTTACTACTAGAAAGGCTCTAAGAACGCGAAGGTAGACGCTTTTAGTAGAAGACTAGATTACATGGGAGAGAAGCCCTAGATAGTTAGCTTAATTCTAGAATAATATCTAGATAGAAAGATTACTTATAATTAAGGTATACTAGCCGCTACTATAATAATTATAAATAATAACCTCGAGGACTAGATTTAGAAAGTATATATATAGAACGCTTATGCTTAGAGAGCACTTTCTGAAACCCTTAAGGGATTTGAATAAATAGATAAAGGGCTATTATTATTTAAAGGACTAGTGTATGTACTACTAGCTTAGCGGATAGAGATTATTCGATAGTACTATAATAGACTAACTAAAGGATATTACGGAATATTTAAGATAGTCGAATTAATTAGCCGCACCTACTACTTCCTAAGACTAAGGAAGAAAGTGGAGGAATATATTATAGCATGTAATCTATACTATAAAATGAAAGTAACCTAGTATAAGCCGTATAGGTTAATAAAATTAGTAGTAATACTAATATAGCTATAGGCTTTAGTAGCTATAGATTTTATTATTAAACTACCTCTTTCCGAAGAACTCTTAATAAAAGTGAAATACGATTCTATACTTACTATTATAGACTAATTAATAAAAAAAGTACGCTTTATACTATATAAAGAATCGTCTAACGCTAAAGAACTAGCATACACCTTCCTCTAAAATATAATAGTAATATAAGGACTACCTAAGGAGATTATTTTAGATAGGGATAAGCTATTTATATTAAACTTCTAAATCTTGCTTATAGTATAGTTAGAACTAGCCTATAAGCTTTTAACAGCTTACTATCCCTAAATAGATAGGTAAACCAAGCGCATAAACTAAGTGCTAGAGTAGTACTTAAGAGGTTACGTGGATTATAGATAAACGAACTAGGTATTACTATTACCGCTTATATAGCTAGTATATAATATAAGCGTGAACGAAATAATAGAATAAACACCGTTTTACACTAACTATAAATACTAAGCTTAGATATTCCACGAATCTAGAGAAGTCTAAACCCTAGTAGAGTTATCTAGGTTAATAGTGGAAGGAATATAATAAATATACTAAGAATTACGAAAAGATATCGAATTTCTATCGCAATAATTAGCATTCCACTATAATAAATATAGATCTAGAGGACTTATACTTAAAGAGGGGGATAAAGTTTACCTCCTCCGGAAAAATATTAAAACAATAAGGCTATGCAAAAAATTAAACTATGTTAGAATAGGACCTTTTAGAATTATTAGAAATATTAAGGACATAAGCTATAAATTAGACCTACTAGAGGAAATAAGAATACACCTAGTATTCTATATTTCGCTATTAGAACTAGCCTCTATAGAAGTACTAGTATTAGCTAGGGTACTAGATAACTACCTAATAGAATAAGAAGGATGATATAAAGTATAAAGAATCCTAGATAATAGCACTAACTTTAAGGATAGGCTATAGTAATACCTTATAAAATAGAAAGACTACCTAGACTTAGATAATATATAGGAGCTACGTACTAACCTTAATAGATGCGAATAAGCTATAAGGAAGTACTATAAGGACCTAAGACCTTATTAGAGGTAGGCTTAAAGAACGAGAGAGGAAACCTATCTAAGGCGTTCTAAGTCGTAGGAGATATAGTAAGCACGTCTAAAAAGGTAATAGGCGCGGGATCTAGAAAGTCTATTAAGAACTTAGGAGGAGAGCTTAGCTAGCCCCACTCTAGAGCCTCTACCTCCTTAATTAATAATAGTTCGCGTGATATAAGTTAGGAAGAATGGTTTTCCCACTTAGCTAGCTTATCTTTAAGCTAGGTATAACGGAGGTTCACCTCTATAATCGCTCTTTTAGCTTCACGAAGCTTTTTACAAATTTCTTCCCTATAAGTATAGAGCTACTCCTATTCTCTATAGGTAATAACTAGGTCGCATTTTACACCTAAAGAAATACACTTAGTATAACAGCCGGAACGGACGTCCACGTGATAGGATAGTAACTTAGAGTAATAGTAACTATATAGGGTAGGTATATTAGAGCTAGAGGAATAAAGGTAGAACACTAGGTTATTATAGCGTTTAGTAGAGAATTATTTAAGACTAGTAAAGCTCTACTACTTTAATATAAATCTTAAGGATGTTGGCTTAGGTGCTTTTAGTATATTATAAAAAGAGGGCGAATATACCTTTCGGGACGAAAGCTATTAGGAGAGGGAGATAGTATTACGAACCGCGGTAGATGACGCGGAATAAAGGTGATTAGTACTAAACATCACGTAAGGGACTAATTACTTAGAATGCTAAGAAGTACCTAATTAGTATAATTAGTGTAATTAGGAATAGATTACTCTAATTAGGGGAATTACGGTGCGAGGCATCGTAGTATATAGGCCGCACTATTCTCGTTTATTAGAATAGTGTGCTTAACTTAAATAAGAATCTAGTATTCTTTATAACTTAATCTAATCTCACTACGTGATATTAATTCTCACCTTATCGACTATATCTTAGCACTATTCCCTATCTTCTTAATTAGGACCCTAACTATTATAGTAACC
>NW_006913419.1:0-2905 GCF_000281105.1 Coniosporium apollinis CBS 100218 | reverse complement strand
AGAGTAATAAAAAGATATAAAAAAGAGATAAACTCTTAAAAATCTTTATATACTAAACTCTTTCTACTAATACTCTAAACTATTTTAGTATAAAACAGGCATATCTTGTTAATCTTAGAGAAAAGTAAGTATAGCTAGTTATATTAGCTATCTTATAGATTCTATAGTATTCTTAAGTTAGAATAATCTCTATCTACTAACTATATAGTGTGTATGCTAGTATTGTGAATTAATAGTAAACCTTTATCTATCTACTCAAACTCTTTAAGACTCTTAAAAAGTACTTTTCAAGTATAAATACTCTATATATATACTTTCTATATATACTTTCTAAGTTTATTTTCTATAATCACTATAGTAGCTACTAATATACTCTACTTATAGGTAATATATTTATCTAAATATTATTCTAGAATTAAGCTAACTATCTCGAGCTTCTTTTTTATATAATCTACGCTTCTTCTAAAAACGCCTACTTTTGTATTCTTAGAGCCTTTATAATAGTGAATTCTAAAATTAAATATTGATAATTCCTTAGATTATTGTATCTATTTTCTAATTAAAGCCTTTATAGTGGGAATATATTCTAAATCCTTATAGTACTATAGTAAGAATTTACTACTAGAAATCTAAAAGTAGATCTAGAACACTAAGTTAACTTCTATAAATTTAAGTATAATAGAATAGAGGTTTAAGCTAGAAATAAGAGTATCATTAGCTCTAGTTTTAAAAATTAAAAGACCTTTTAACTAAAAGATTAATAGAAGCACCTACTAAAAGACTTCTCAATAGATATAAAAGCATTTAGATAATAGAATTAAACCACTAAAAGTATACTCTTATAGTAATAGAGTATATTGGAACCCTTAGAGTAATAGTCTAAGTTAGCTAAAAATAAGCTAAGATACTAATAGAACAAGAGGCTATAGTAAACTTTATAGTATTAGAGTTTACAGACTATATATAAATAGATTTATAAGAGAAGTATAATAACTATTAAATTATTATAGTAAATATCTAGCCTTTAGACTATATTTAGAAATTAGTAGTCTAAAAGATAAATTTAGTTAGATTAAAGATTAGATTCTATAGCTAAAATATACAGTTTAGTATCGTAGTGCTATAGATAGATAATATTATTTTAGAGTTACTATAGTTTAAAGATATAGATTCTAAGATTAACTAAGTATATAAAATATTAGGCTTTTCTAATAGAAAATCAGTCTAAATAAGCTATAAGATACTAGAAGATAGTATTAAGATATATATAATTTCTACTAAAGAACTTAAGAAGTTTAATAAAACCCTAAGTGAGTATAAGTTTAATAAAGTAAGTAGTAACTTATATATACTATAGCTCTATGATCTATATCTATTAAGTATAAGAGCTATACATAGTTTTTATAGATAAGACTCTAGATAAAGCGCTACTAGTATACTAAGTATAGAACTATATAATATCTATTAAAGAAGAAAAGATACTAAAGAAATTAGCAATTTACTCTTTATTACTAGAGAAGTTAAAAACGCTATAAATAGTTCTAAATAAAAATTTAAAAAAAGACTTTATATAAGAACTCTAATTAATTATAAAGTTTTCTATTCTATTTATATTTAAGAAAAATAATAATCTATAACTATATATAGCCTACTAAGAACTAGATAAAATAACTATTAAAAAAAGTTATCTTTTATCTTTAGTTTTAGAGTTGTAAAGTTAATACTAAAAAGCTAAAAAGTTTAGTAAATTTACTATTTTAGAAGTATATAACTAGACTTAAATTAAAAAAAAGTAAAGAGTAGAAAACTCTAATAAGAATATAGTTTAAACTTTATAAGTATTGAGTTATACTATATAGGCTTACTAATACTTTCACTATATTTTAGCTATATATTAAAGATATTCTAAGAGAATACTCAGATATGCTTATTATTATTTACCTTAGTATTATTAATTTAAATACTATAATCTATAATACTAAACTCCAAAGACTTTATTTTTTATTTATAGAATTAGCTTTTTTTTTAGCTTAATTTATAAGTCTACTTAATTTAGCGTCCATAAGATCTATTGAGTATGTTAAAGTCATTCTTCTTTAGTCTTTAAATATATTAATATAATATTAAGGTAAGAATAGTACTTAGATAGTCTATACTAAAGTTAGTAAAGAATATATAATTATTTCTAGAGCTAGTAAATTTCTATAGAAAGTTTATATAAGGCTAGTACTAGATTATAATACTAGTAATAGATTTATAAAGAAAACTTAAGAATTTTAGTAGAACAAAAAGGCTAATAATACTTCTTATATACTAAAGAGATAGTTTAGCTCTAAACTAGCTAGAACAATATTTAATCTAATTAAGAAGATTATTATTAGAACAGTTACTTTAGAGCTAGCTCCGAAAGCTTATCTAAATTAATAGAATATTACTAGGTATTAGTATTTAGTATTATCTTACTTATAAAGGTTAGTGGACTAGATTTAAACTACAAAATCTAATAACAAAAAGCTGCTAGCTATTATTTAAGTATTTAGTTAATAAAGAGTTTATTTGAAGAAAGTAAAGTATCTAATTTAAGTACTTATAGATTACAAGAAGATAGTATACTTCACTATTACTAAGATCTTAAAATAAAGATAGATATAATAGTCCAAGGAATTATTAGTTTTTAATTTCTATTTTTATTACTATAAAGACTTTAAGAATATAAAAGCTAGTTTTTTTTAGCAAAAAACTAACTTATCTAAAATAAAAAAGCTCTAGATAATTAGCTTTATTCTAGAATAATATTTAAATAAAAAGATTACTTATAATTAGAGAATACTAATAGCTACTATAATAGTTATAAATAATAATCTTAGAGATATTATAATTCTTAGTAATTTCTAGAAAGGATTTC
>NW_006913418.1:0-3181 GCF_000281105.1 Coniosporium apollinis CBS 100218 | reverse complement strand
TAGATATACTCTCTATTACTTAAAAGCTTTAATAATAGCTAGTAGCTCTTTATTGTAGATTTTATAGTTTAGTTCTAGTCCACTAAACTTTCGGGAGTGAAATGCCACTAGATGCTAACGTCCCTCGTTATCTTATTGATTTAGACATGCTCCTATAGCTAGGTCTAAAGTATCTATCTCGATAATAATAGCTCTTAATAGGTCGAACATTATTAGAACTAGTTCTATACTAAACTGTTCCTTTAGTGTATAAAAGGCGCTATCGGCCTTCTTACTCTACTAGAACCCTTAATTCTTTTTCGTAAGATCTATTAGGGGCGCTATAATCTAGGAGTAGCCTTGTATGAATTTCCTATAGAAATTCGCTAGTCCTAGGAATAACTACACGTCTTTTACTAACTTTAGTGTAGGCTATTTAAGTACTACCTACACCTTAGTTTTATCTATCCGGATACCTTTATCCGTAATAATATACCCTAAGAACTTAATCTCCTATTAATAGAATTAGCTCTTTTCTAGTACTATTTGTAAGCTCGCTTACTAGAGCGCTTCTAAGATTTACCTAATATGTCGCACATACTCTTCCTTAGTCCTTAAATATACTAGTATATTGTTAAGGTAGATAACTATAAACACGTCTAAGTGTTCCCTTAGGATATTATTAATATATACCTAGAACGTAGCGGGGGTATTAGTGAGCCTAAATAGTATAACTAAATACTTATAGAGTCTAAATCGCGTTTGTATTATGGTCTTCCACTCTTTACCTTCTTTAATTCGAATCCGGTTATATACTCCTAGGATGTCGAATTTCGTGAACCACTTAGCTTCTTAGAGTCGATCCTATAACTCCGAAATTAAAGGTAATAGGTAACTATTCTTAATAGTTATATTATTTAGTCCCTAGTAGTTAATGTATAGTTATAGCTTACTATTCTTCTTAGGTATGAATAGGATAGGATATCCCGCGGGCGACTAGGATTCTTATATAAATCCTTTCTTTAGATTCTTATCTAGGTACGCTCGCAGCGCCTCTAGCTTCTCTAGTAATAATAGGTAAATTGCTAACTTCCCTAGTATTTTGCCTTCTTTAATAGGTATTATGTGATCCCACGGCTAATATACTAGTAGGGCTTCGTCTAGAGCCTTATTTGTAAATAACCTTATGTAGTCCTTATATTCGTCTAGAATAGATAATAGGGCTATAGTAGACGCGAGCTCTCGTCGCTTACTCTATAGAATCTATACTTACTTAGGGTTTTTCTAAACTTCCTTTATAAGTTCTTCCGCTAAGATTATATATATCTCAAGGCTGTCTCCTAGCGTGTCTTTACTTATTTAGACTAGTTTCCCCTAGGAAAAGTCCAATATTTAGTGGATCTAATCGATCTTTAGATTCGCGTTCTTAAGCTATAGTAACCCTAGTACTACGTTGTAGGTTCCTATTACCGTAATATCGAACTATATATTCTTAATATAGGGTCTAATCTTTAACCTAACCGTCTTAGTTTCTTAGTCTACTAATCCCTAATTATAGCCTAAAGGTTAGCCGTCTACCGCGGTTACTAGGTAGGCGTTGAGCTTATATTATAGCTGCAATCTAGCTTTCTAGGTAAACTATAGTGATATAAAGTTTACTATAGCGCCTAAATCAATTAGTGCCTTAGCCTATAATTAGCTAATCTTAACCTACACTTATAGGTTCCCGGCATATTTTATTACTGTAAGGGTATACTTGCGGTATCCTACTCTAGGTACCTAGGTGCCCTTACACCTATTCGAAAGTCTTTTAGTAGGCGCTTTCGTCGACCCTCTAGCCGGAAGGCCTCCTAGTTTTTTAAATTAGAGTCTTCTAAGTTGGGGCTCCCGGAGCTCTCGTTCTCGGCTAGAGTCTCTATTTTATTATACCGGAATTTGCTTTAATCAACCTAGCGTCCCGGATTCACTCTTAGATCCCTAGCTATAAATTCCTAGCGGAGTGCTATAACTTTCTATCATAGTTCCCTAGAAATATAGCCTCCCTTAAGAGTAATATATTCTCTATTCCTAGTAAATCTTGCTTTTATAGGCGGGTGTTCTCATACTATATTGTAGTATTTATATTTTGGGTGGGGTATACTATCTAGCATCTACCCTAGCTAGTGTATACGTTCTATAACTGCGACTAGTTGTCCTAAAATAAGGTTATAGACTTCTTTATATAGCTCGCTAAAACTAATAGCGGATCTCTACTATACTTTATATGCGGTTAGGCGGACTTTAATCTTCTAGAGTTTCTCTTTAAACTCTAATTATCCCGCTTATTCTTCTATGAGATCGCATATGTTGTGGTAGGCCTAATACTATACCTTAGGTGGGTATCCTCCCGCGATAGGGTTCTATTCTAGTACCCTTTCTTCTAGTTCCTTGTCTAGGACTAGATTCGAGATGTTAGAGCCGAATTCCTCCTCCGATAACTCTTCTTCTAACGATATAACCTCTTCCTTAGAGAGTGTGCTTAGTACTATAGTAGGCGCGACTAGGCCTTCTATCCGTAAACCTTAGTGACTAGACTCCGCTTAGACCCTTTCCCTAATTAAGAGAGGTCGTGGTTCCTCCTTATATATAGGGGTCTTCTAGCTAGGTTCCTTCTTAGTAACCTACAATGCTTATCCGGTCCTAGGTGGTTTCGGAAACTAACCTAATTCATTTTTATCGCTTAGGTGTGTCTAACACCTATCGTTATAGCATGTAGTCTAGGATATAGTGTTATAGTAAGTTATAGTGGCAGCTAACTTGCCTTACCTCCTTAGGCCGTTAGTTTTAGCTAATACCTAGGCCTTTTTTAGTTACCTACAATCCCGAGCGATATATCCTGTGCGATTATAGTTAAAGCACTTTCCTATAAAAGGCTTCCTTTATTCTAAGGACAATCCTTATCCCTATAAGGGCGTCCCGCGTCCTCCCTACAATCTTCTCCTTAGGAGACGTCCCAGACGTCTTTCTATTACGTTAAGTTCTATAGGCCTAAGCCTATACGGGTCTTAGTTATACCGAGTAGGGTGGCTCTATTTCCGTCCTACTACTACTAGCGCGTTATAGCCTTTCTTTTCCAACCTTCGTTCGTATAGTCGATTGTTAATCCTAATTAACGTAGAAATTATTTCCTATAAATAATCCGGTCGGTCGCCTCTAACTAAGT
>NW_006913417.1:0-3203 GCF_000281105.1 Coniosporium apollinis CBS 100218 | reverse complement strand
GAAGTAAGAAATACAATATAGGCTACTATAAATATAGAGAATATATTCTTAAAAAATAAGGTCTAAGGTGGATTTAAACTATAGACCTTATGTATAATACTATAAATACTATATATAATATAATTCTCTTATAAATTACGCCTATACTATATATACGGAAAGTCTCTATACTATATATAGGCTACCTCTTTCTAATATATACTAGCATGCGCTAGTATATATAGAATAGCGCTAGTATTCTCTACTACATATATGTTAAAAACACTATAAACTCTATAACCTCTATCTAACTAAAAACTCTTAATTCTACCCTTCTACACCCACCTACCTAGTTCTCTATATTAATCTAATTAGTATAAGTATTATTATCTCGTCGAAGTAGTCTATTATTAGTAGTACTACTACTAGTATAACTAGCAGCGGTAGTAGTAGTAGTAATAATCTAAATTGCCTAAATTGCAAGCCTCTATACAGATATAAAGTAGAAGCTATAAGCTCTTCTAATAATATAGAATATAGTAAATAGCTAGTTTTCTGTAACTTTTTAGTCTTATTTTCTATAGAGTTTTAGGCTAAGTAAAGGTAGTATTAAAAACCCAAGTAGCTCTAAGTAGAGAAATATACTAAAAAAAGTATAGTCTAGTAAGTTAAATTTACGCTAAACCTAAAGGAGAGTATAGTTAGAGTAACTTAGAGTAAAAAGACTAGAGGTATAGTACGGTAGATAACTAGAGTAATAAGAGCTATATTAAAAAAGTAAGTAGCTTTAAGCGGAGAAGTAGACTAAAAAAAGTATAGTTTACTAAGTTAGATTTACGCTAGGCCTAAAAAGGTTTAGGACTTAGAGTAACTTAAGATAAATAAAACTAGAGAGAGACTTAGTAGATAGATTAGGTAATATTAAAGTTATAAAAAAAAGTAAGTTGCTTTAAGCGGAGAAGTAGGCTAAAATAAGTAGAGTTTACTATATTAGATTTACACTAAGCCTAAAAAGAAAAAAAGACTAGAGTTATTTAGAGTAGTTAATAATAATAAGAGGTAGAGGAACTAGATTAGGTAATATTAGAGTTATAAGAAAACTAAGTATATTTAAGCGGAGAAATACATTAAAATAAGTTTATATTACTATAATAGATTTACGCTAAACCTAGAGGAGAGTATAATAGAAGTACTTTAAAATAAAGAGTATATTAAGAAGATAGAATAGATATTATAGGTAATAATATATATACTAAGAATATAAGTAGCTTTAAGTAGAGAAATAGACTAAAAAAAGTATAGTCTACTAAGTTAGATTCACGCTAAACCTAAAAGGAAGCTTAGTTGAGGTAACTTAGGGTAATTATAAGTAAAAAGGGGTAGAAGAGGTAGATTTAGTAATATTAGAGCTAAAAAAAATAAATAGCTTTAAGTAGAGAAATAGACTAAAATAAGTATAGTTTACTAAGTTAGATTAGTACTAAATCTAAAAGGTAATAATATTAAAATTATATAGAGTAAAGAGGGTATAGAAAAAATAGAGTAGATAACTTAGGTAATAATACTAATACTAAGAAAATAAATAGCTCTAAGTAGTAAGATATAATAAAAAAAATATAGTTTACTAAGCTAGATTCACGCTAAACCTAAAGGGAAAGATAGTTAAATTAATTTAAAGTAAAAAGAATAAAATAAAAATATAGTAGATAGTTTAAATAATACTAGTAATATCAGAAAACTAAGTACCTAGAAGTAGAGAAAGAGACTAAAAAAAGTATACTTTATAATAGTAAACTTACACTAAATCTAAAGAAGAATATAATTAGAATAACTAAAGAAAAGAAAAGCTTTAAAGAGAGAAGAGAGATAACTAGAGCTATATTAAAAAAAAAAAAAAAAAAAAATAGCGCTAAGTAGTAAAATAGACTAAAAAAAGTATAGTTCTCTATATTAGTTTTATACTCTATTAGATTTAATAAAATTAATAAGAAAGAGTAGTAGGGGGAGAAATATAGGGTTTAGGGGATTGAATTTAGAAGAATATAAAGTAAAAGTAATAGGCTCTAAGTAGTAAAATAGAGAAAATAAAACTAGGTCTACTATAATAGATTTAACTATATTCTTAGTTTAAATAAAATATACTTATTTAATTTTTACCTTAAAATATAAAAAGAATATTAAGAAAGGGGGTAATAGTAGGCTTTAGATATATGATAATATAGAATAAAATAGTTCTTTCTAGATTAGAATAGCGCGAACCTCTACTAGTCTAACCTAATAGATAGTTCCCTCTATATACTTAAAGTACTATTAGATACTATAGTCTAGTCTTAGTCTTTTTAGCTTAAATCTTAGTAGAATTAGGTAAAAATAGGCTAGTATAGCTTCTACTACTAATATTTAGTATAGTAGATTAATCTATAATATACTATCTAGCTAGAGTTTTTAGACTATATAAGCCTAGAACTCTAGCACTTATAATACTATCTCTCTCCTATAGGAAGCTATTCTTAGATGCTAAAATTTAGTTAAATATAGCCTAAAATTCTTCCTATAATATTATAGGAAAATAAATATAATTTTTAACTAAATTAGTAAAAGATAAGAAATCGAGATTCAATAATATTCTATAATAGAAAACGAATTACTACATTTAAAGGGGGTATAGTATAACTAGATATTAATAATCTAAATTCTCTATCTCTTTTTTATTATACTCTAAATTATTATATTTAGGCCTTAGCTTATTAAATTCTATATATGTAGGTTTTACGACATCTATACTAATTACTTCTATTTTAGCCTACTATAATACTCTTCTAGCTACTACTACTCTCTTCTAGGCCTAATATTACTAGTAAGTAAGATAAGGTCTATCTTACTTACTAGGGTTAGAGTCTACCTTAGGAAAATTACAACCTAAAGCCTTATCTTGTTTTTTAATATCTAGGCCTTATCTTACTTTTAATGTAATATTGCATCCACTTTAGATTTAGTTATCTTTCGCTTTATACTAATCTATATTAACGCACCTACTTTCAATAGCCGCGCGGTAAGTATGAGGTTATAAAAGTTATAGTAATAGAGTTAGGGTATAGAGGTTTGAGCGTAATACGAAGATAGTAGATACCGCACTTAGGGTTAGGGTTAGGGTTAGGGTTAGGGTTAGGGTTAGGGTTAGGGTTAGGGTTAGGGTTAGGGTTAGGGTTAGGGTTAGGGTTAGG
>NW_006913416.1:0-3356 GCF_000281105.1 Coniosporium apollinis CBS 100218 | reverse complement strand
ATGTTAGACAAGTCTTAGAAGCGCTCCAGCAAGCGAACTTATAAATAGTACTAGAAAAGAGCTAATTCTATTAATAGGAGATTGAGTTCTTAGGGTATATTATTATAGATAAAGGTATCCGGATAGATAAAACTAAGGTGTAGGTAGTACTTAAATAGCCTATACTAAAGTTAGTAAAAGACGTGCAATTGTTCCTAGAACTAGCGAATTTCTACAGGAAATTCATATAAGGCTACTCCCAGATTATAACGCCACTAATAGATCTTACAAAAAAGGATTAAGAGTTCTAGTGGAGTAAGGAGGCCGATAGCGCCTTTTACACACTAAAGGAACAGTTTAGTATAGAACTAGTTCTAATAATATTCGACCTATTAAGAGCTATCATCATCAAGACGGATGCTTCAGACCTAACTATAGGAGCATATCTAAATTAACAAGACAACAAGGGACGTTAGCATCTAGTGGCATTTCACTCCCAAAAGTTTAGTGGACTAGAACTAAACTATAAAATCCACAATAAAGAGCTACTAGCTATTATTAAAGCTTTTAAGCAATAGAGAGTATATCTAGAAGAAGTAAAGTATTTAATTTAAGTGTTTACGGATTATAAGAATTTGGTGTACTTTACCACCACTAAGGTGTTAAACCGCCGACAAGTGCGATAGTCCAAGGAATTATCAACATTCAATTTCGAAATTCACTACTAAAAGAGCTCCAAAAATGCGAAAGTAGACGCTTTTAGCAGAAGACTAGATTATATAGGGGAGAAGCCCCAGACAGTTAGCTCGATTCTAGAATAGCATCTAAATAGGAAAATCACTTATAATCGAGGAATGCTAGCGGCTACTATAGCAATTATAAATAACAACCTTGAAGACCGCCTATAGAAAACATATACGTAGGACACACACACTCAAAGAGCTCTTTCTGAAAACCTCAAAGAATTTAAACAAATAGATAAAGGTCTACTATTATTTAAAGGCCTAGTATACGTACTACCAGGACAGCGAATGGAGGTTATTCGATAATACTACAATAGTCTAATCGAAGGACATTACGGAATCTATAAAATAGTCGAAGCAATTAGCCGCACCTACTTCTTCCCACGACTAAAGAAGAAGGTAGAGGAATACATCGCAGCGTGCGACCTATACTATAAGATAAAACCAACCTAGCATAAGCTGTATGAATTAATAAAATCAGTAGTAATACCGGCACGGCTATAGGCTTTAATAGCTATAGATTTTATTATTAAACTACCTCTTTCTAAAGAACCTTTAATAAAGGTGAAATACGACTCCGTGCTTACTATTATGGATCGATTAATAAAAGAAGTACGCTTTATACCGTATAAGGAATCGTCTAATACTAAAGAACTAGCATATACCTTCCTTCGGAATGTGATAGTAACATAGGGCCTACCTAAGGAGATCATCTTAGATAGGGATAAACTATTCACATCAAACTTCTGGACCTCGCTTATAGTATAGTTAGGACTAGCCTATAAGCTTTCGACAGCTTACTATCCCTAGATAGATAGATAAACCAAGCGTATAAACCAAGTACTAGAATAGTACTTGAGAGGTTATGTGGATTATAGACAAAAGAACTAGGTATTACTATTACCACTTACACAACTAGCATATAATACAAGCGTAAATGAGATAATAGGATAAACGCCATTTTACACTAACTATAAATACCATGCCTAGATGTTCCACGAACCTAGAGAAGTCCAAACCCTAGCAGAGTCATCCAGGTTAATAGTGGAAGGAATATAATAGATGTACTAAGAATTACGAAAAGATATCGAATTTCTATCGCAATAATTAGCATTCCACTATAATAAATATAGATCGAGAGGACCTATACTTAAAGAGGGGGATAAAGTTTACCTCCTCCAGAAAAACATCGAGACAACAAGACTAAGCAAAAAATTGGACCACGTTAGGATAGGACCTTTTAAAATTGTTAGAAACATCAAGAATACAAGCTACGAATTAGACCTACTAGAGGGAATGAGAATACACCTAGTATTCCATATTTCGCTATTGGAACCAGCCCCTATAGAAGTACTAGTATTAGCTAGGGTACTAGATAACTACCTAATAGAATAAGAAGGACGATATGAAGTATAAAGGATTCTAGACGACAGCACTAACTTTAAGGACAGGCTATAATAATACCTCGTAAAATGGAAAGGCTACCTAGACTTAGATAATACATAGGAGCTACGTACTAACCTTAATAGATGCGAACAAGCTATAAGGAAGTACTATAAGGACCTAAGACCTCGTTAGAGGTAGGCTTGAAGAATAAGAAAGGAAACCCATCTAGGGTGTTCTAAGTCGCAGGAGATATAGCAAGCACGTCTAAGAAGGCGATAGGCGCGGGATCGGGAAAGTCTATTAAGAACTCAAAAGGAGGGCTCGGCTAGCCCCACTCTAAAGCCTCTACCTCCTTAATTAATAATAGTTCGCGCGACACAAGTTAGGAAAAACAGTTTTCCCACTCGGCTAACTCGTCTTTAAGCTAGGCATAATGGAGGTTCGCCTCTATAATCGCTCTTTTAGCCTCATAAAGCTTTTTATAAATTTTTTCGCTATAAGTATAGAGCTGCTCCTATTCTCTATAGGTAATAACCAGGTCGCATTTTACGCCTAAAGAAATGCACTCGGTATAACAGCTAGAACGGATATCCACGTGACAGGATAGCGACTTAAAGCGACAGTAACTATATAGGGTAGGTATATCGGAATTAAAGGAACGAAGATAAGACACTAGGTTGTTACGGCGTTTAGTGGAGGATTGTTTAAGATTAGTGGAGCCCTACTACTTTAACACAGATCTTGAGAATGTTAGCTTAGGTGCTTTCGGCATATTATAAAAAGAGGGCGAACATACCTTTCAGAACGAAAGCTATTAGGGGAGGGAGATAGTATCACGAACCGCGGTAGATGACGCGGAACAAAGGTGATTAATACTAAACGTCACGTAAGGGACTAATCACTTAGGATACTAAGAGGTGCCTAATTAGTATAATTAGTATAATTAGGAACGGATCACTCTAATTAGGGGGATCACGGTGCGAGGCATTATAGTATATAGGCCGCACTATTCTCGTTTATTAGAATAGTGTGCTCAACTCAAATAAGAATCCAGCATTCTTTATAACTTAATCTAATCTTACTACGTAATATTAATCCTCACCCTATTAACTATATCTTAGCACTATTCCCTATCTCCTTAATTAGGACCCCAACTATTACAGTAACCTTTATTATCCTGTAATAGCACTTCGTTACATTATAGTAGAATTCTACTTACACCGCATTCTTTACTCTTTACTTTACCTT
>NW_006913415.1:0-3455 GCF_000281105.1 Coniosporium apollinis CBS 100218 | reverse complement strand
GAAGATTTAGAGGAGAAAATACCTTTTAACTTAGAAGAAAAAATAGAAGGTTTAAGGAGGAGAATCGCCCTTAGAAAGTAAAATATATGTTACTACTTAAGTAAGAGAGTTTAATAATTCTAAATAGACTAAAAGCTAAAATAGATAATGTACTATAATTTATCTTAAAAACTAAATTAAAAACTAGACTCTAAGCTAAGATATAAACTAATCTAAAAGTAAGCTAAAGAGTAAGTTAAATATAAACTAAATTAAAAATAAAGCTAAGACGTTAACAAAAAAAAATACTTTAAAGATTAGACTAAAGAAAAAACTAAAAGTAAACTAAATAGTAAATTTAGACCTAAAGTAGAATATAAATAAAGAGATTAACTAAGAGAGAAGCTAAGAGGAAAAGTAGAAAATAATCTAAAAAATAATCTAAAATAAAAAGTAAAGATAAACTAAAGATTGACCTAAAAAAACCTTAAACTAAATAAAGAAAAAAGATATTTTTTAGTTATAAAATAAAGATAACTAAAGGGGATTTAAGAGGACGAACACCCCTTATATTTAAGAAAAAAAGATATAAAGAAATAAGGAAAAGATATACTCCTAAAGATCTAGATTTACTAAAATCTCTTTATTGATACTCTAAACTATTTTAGTAAAAAATAGGTACACCTTATAAGTTCTTATAATAGTTTATAGAGAGTATATATTTCTTCAGAAGTTACAAATTCTCTATCTTTTATAAGCCTTATATTTATTAGTAAATATTCTTCTACTATGTTATAGTACTTATATTCTAATTAAGATATACCATCTAGTATATTTAGTAGCTATAACTAGCTTTCCTACAACTAAGTTATAGACTTCTTTATATAGCTTACTAAATCTTATAGTAGACTTCTACTATACCTTATATATAGTAAGTTACATCTTATCTCTTTAGAGCTTTTTCTTAAACTCTAGCTAGTCTATTTTAGCCTCTATAAGTTTATATCTATCTAAGTTACAGTGCGCCTAATTCTATATCTTAGATAGGTATCTACTAGTAATAGAATATTTTAATAATACTCTTATCTCTAGTTTCTTATTAAGAGCTACCTTAGAGACTCTAGTATCCCTAAATTCTATTTTTAATATTTCTTTAAATAGAAATTTCCCTACTTTATACTCTAGTTTTTAGTTCTTAATAGAGATTATTAGAATCTTAGTATGACTTGAGGCTAGCGCTATAATTAGGCCGTACTAAGTAGAGTTACTAAGACAATCTATAGTATCCGCATTATCTATAAGAACTATAGATACTATAGATAATATAGACTATAGAGATAGTCTAATATATAGATAGTAAGAGATTTCTCTTATAGAAACCTTATATTTAACTTAATATAAGAATCTTGTATTCTTATAATATATCTAACTAATTAGCAAGAGGTTAAATAACTTAGAGTTTACTCTTTATAAGCTATAATATCTATATTATTAAGAGCTTAAATAAATACTATCTAGAACTTTACTTAGTACTTGGATATACTCAAAACCTATTATTATAGTATATAGTCTAGGACTTTATATTATAGTCTATTACTTATATAGCTATAAGGTATTTTATTCTCTTATAACTATTAATTTAGGCTAATACTCACTTTTTAGGCTATTAATAGTCCTTAGTAATATATTTTATCTAGTTATAGTTAAAGTGTTTCTTTTAAAAAGGCTTTCTTTTTAAGAGCACTCTATCTTCTCTTTATAATCCCCTTATAAATTATATTAGGTACCTTATAATAGTAGTATTAAGTTCTATAGGCTATAGTTTAAATAAATTATAATACTATCTTAGAGCTAAATAATTCTTATTAGCTATAGTAACTAGTATAGTTGTAACGAGGTGCTATCACGAGATAATAAAGGTTACTGTGATAGTTGGGGTCCTAATTAAGGAGATAGGGAACAGTGCCAAGATATAGTCAATAAGGTGAGGATTAATATCATGTAGTAAGACTAGATTAAGTTATAAAGAATACTAGATTCTTATTTAAGTTAAGCACACTATTCTAATAAACGAGAATAGTGCGGCCTATATACTACGATACCTCGCACCGTAATCCCCCTAATTAGAGTGATCCGTTTCTAATTATACTAATTACACTAATTAGGCACCTCTTAGCATTCTAAGTGATTAGTCCCTCACGTGACGTTTAGCACTAATCACCTTTATTCCGCGTTATCTACCGCGGTTCGTGACACTATCTCCCTTCTAATAGCTTTCGTCCCGAAAGGTATATTCGCCCTCTTTCTATAATATGCTGAAAGCACCTAAGCTAATATCCTCGAGATCCGTGTTAAAGTAGTAGGGCTCTACTAGTCTTAAACGATCCTCCACCGAACGCCGCAATAATCTAGTGTCTTATCTTCGTTCCTCTAGTTCCGACATGCCTACTCCGTGTAGTCGCTATCGCTTTAAGTCGCTATCCTATCGCGTGGACGTTCGTTCCGGCTGTTATGCCGAGTGCATTTCTTTAGGCGCAAAATGCGACCTAGTCGTTACCTATAGAGAATAGGAGCAGCTTCGTGCTCGTGGCAAAGAAATTCGTAAAAAGCTTCGTAAAGCTAAAAGAGCGATTACAAAGGCAAACCTCCATCATGCCCAGCTTAAAGACAAGCTAGCTAAGTGGGAAAACCGTTCTTCCCAACTTATATCGCGCGAACTATCGTCGATTAAGGAGGTAGAGGCTCTAGAGCGGGGCTAGCTAAGCCCTCCTCCTAAGTTCTTAATAGACTTCCCGGATCCTGCGCCTATCGCCTTCTTAGACGTGCTTACTATATCTCCTACGACCTAGAACGCCCTAGATGGGTTTCCTCCTTCGTTCTTTAAGCCTACCTCCAACGAGGTCTTAGGTCCTCGTGGTACTTCCTTATAGCTCGTTCGCATCCATTAAGGTTAGTGCGTAGCTCCTATGTGTTATCTAAGTCTAGGTAGCCTTTCCATTTTATAAGGTATTATTATAGCCTGTCCTCGAAGTTAGTGCTATCGTCTAGGATCCTTTATACTTTATATCGTCCTTCTTATTCTATTAGGTAGTTATCTAGTACCTTAGCTAATACTAGTACCTCTATAGGGGCTAGTTCTAACAGCGAAATATGGAACACTAGGTGTATTCTCATTCCCTCTAGCAGGTCTAATTCGTAGCTTGTGTCCTTAATGTTTCTAACAATTTTAAAAGGTCCTATCCTAACGTGGTCCAATTTCTTGCTTAGCCTTGTTATCTCGATGTTTTTCTAGAGGAGGTAAACTTTATCCCCCTCTTTAAGTATAGGTCCTCTAGATCTATATTTATTATAGTAAAATGCTAATCTTTGTGATAGAAACTCGATATCTTTTCGCAATCCTTAGTACATTTATTACATTTCTTCCATCGTCAATCTAGCTGCTTCTACTAGGGTCCGGAATCCTCGGGGTTTGTGGA
>NW_006913414.1:0-3836 GCF_000281105.1 Coniosporium apollinis CBS 100218 | reverse complement strand
CGTGAGGCTATTTATAAATAAGACTCTAGATAAAGCCCTACTAGTATACTAGCTATAGGATTATATAATACCTATTAAAGAAGGTAAGATACTAGAAAAGTTAGCGATTTACCTACTATTACTAGAGAAGCTAGAGGCGCTATAAGCGTACCTAGATAAAAATCTAAAGATGGAATTTATATAGAAATTCTAGTCACCTATAGGATATTCTATTCTATTCGTACCTAAGAAGAATAGTAAACTATAACTATATATTAACTACTAGGAACTAAATAATATAACTATTAAAAATAGTTATCTATTACCTTTAATTTCGGAGTTACAGAATCAACTCTAAGAAGCTAAGTAGTTTAATAAATTCAATATTCTAGGAGTATATAACCGGATTTAAATTAAGAAAGGCGAAGAGTAGAAAACCGTAATACAAACGCGATTTAGACTCTATAAGTATTTAGTAATACTATTCGGACTCACTAATACTCCTACTATATTCTAAATATATATTAATAATATTCTAAGGAAACACTTAGATGTGTTCGTAGTTATCTATCTCGATAATATACTAGTATACTTAAAGACGGAAGAAGAATATATATAATATATTAGATAAGTCTTAGAAGCGCTCTATCGAGCGAACTTATAAATAGTACTAGAGAAGAGCTAATTCTATTAATAGGAAATTAAGTTCTTAGGGTATATTATTACGGATTATAGTATCTAAATAGATAAAACTAAGGTGTAGGTAGTACTTAAATAGCTTATACTAAAGTTAGTAAAGGACGTGTAATTGTTCCTAGAATTAGCGAATTTCTATAGGAAATTCATATAAGGCTACTCCTAGATTATAGTGCCGCTAACTGATCTTACGAAGAAAGATTAAGAATTCTAGTAGAATAAAGTAGCTAATAATACTTTTTACACACTAAAGAAATAGTTTAGTATAGAACTAATTTTGATAATATTTGACCCGATAAGAGCTATTATTATTAAAATAGATACTTTAGATCTAGCTATAGGCGTATATCTAAATTAATAAGATAACGAAGGATGTTAGTATCTAGTAGCATTTCACTTATAAAAGTTTAGTAGACTAGAACTAAACTACGAAATCCATAATAAAGAGCTACTAGCTATTATTAAAGTATTTAAGTAATAGAGGGTATATCTAGAAGGAGTAAAGTATCTAATTTAAGTATTTATAGATTATAAGAATTTAGTATACTTTACTACTACTAAGGTATTAAACTATAGATAAGTATAATAGCTTAAGAAATTATTAATATTTAATTTTGAAATTTACTACTAGAAAGGCTCCGAAAACGCGAAAGCCGACGCTTTTAGCAGAAAACTAGATTATATAGGGGAGAAGCCCTAGATAGTTAGCTTAATTCTAGAACAGTATTTAAATAGAAAGATTACTTATAATTAAGGTACGCTAGCCGCTACTATAGTAATTATAGATAATAACCTTAAGGATTATATATAGGAAGTATACGCGTAGGACACTTATACTTAGAGAGCACTTTCTAAGAAACTTAAAGGATTTAAATAGATAGATAGCGGTCTACTACTATTTAAAGGCCTAGTATACGTCCTACTAGCCTAGTAGATAGAGATTATTCGATAGTACTATAATAGACCTACTAAGAGGTATTATAGAATATATAAAATAGTCGAAGCAATTAGCCGCACCTACTTCTTCTCTAGATTAAGAAAGAAAGTAGAGGAATATATTATAGTCTATAATCTATACTATAAGATAAAACTAACCTAGTATAAGCTATATAGGTTAATGAAATTAGTAGTAATACTAATATAGCTATAGGCTTCGATAGCTATAGATTTTATTATTAAACTACCTCTTTCTAAAGAACCTTTAATAAAAGTAAAATATAACTCCGTGCTCACTATTATGGACCGATTAATAAAAGAAGTACGCTTTATACTATATAAGAAATCATCTAATACTAAAGAGTTAGCATACACCTTCCTCTAAAATGTAATAGTAATATAAGGCCTATTTAAGGAAATTATCTTAGATAGAGATAAGCTATTTATATTAAACTTCTAGACCTCGCTTATAGTATAGTTAGAACTAGCCTATAAGCTTTTAATAGCTTACCACCCCTAAATAGATAGATAAACCGAGTGTATAAACTAAGTACTAGAGTAGTACTTAAGAGGTTACGTGGATTATAGATAGATAAACTAGGTATTACTACTACCGCTTATATAGCTAGTATGTAATATAAGCGTAAACAAGATAATAGGATAAATACCGTTCTACGCGAATAATAGATACTATACCTAGATATTCTATAAACCCTAAGGTTTCTAGACCCTAGTAAAAGCAGCTAGGTTAATAATAGAAGAAATACAATAAATATACTAGAAATTATAGAAAGACATCGAGTTTCTATTATAAAGATTGGTATTTTACTATGATAAATATAGATCTAGAGGAGCTATACTTAAAGAGGGGGATAAAGTTTATCTTCTTTAGAAAAATATTAAGATAATAAGGCTAAGCAAAAAATTAGACTATATTAGAATAGGACCTTTTAAGATTATTAGAAACATTAAAGACATAAGCTATAAATTAGACCTACTAGAGAGAATAAAGATACACCTAGTATTCTATATTTTATTATTAGAACTAGTCCCTCTAGAAGTACTAGTATTAGCTAAGGTACTAGACAACTACCTAATAGAATAGGAAGAATAATACGAAGTATAAAAGATTCTAGATAATAGCACTAATTTCGACGATAGTATATAATAATACCTTGTAAAATAGAAAGGCTACCTAGACGTAAAGAATATATAGGAGCTATATACTAATCTTAATAGGAGCGAAGAGGTAATTAAGAGGTATAACTAAAGTTAGTAGATAAAAAGCCGAGGTCTAGCTTCGCCTAAATAGCGGGTAATAAGAAGAGGTTACTAGGAATCGAGGAGAAGTTAAAGGCACTAGACTCTTATTTAAGTTATTACTACCTACTCTCTAACTCATAAACCTTATTAAGGGAGGTAAGCTCCTAATAGACTATTTCGGACTCTTTCTCTTTATAATATCTCTATTTAGCTTTAGCCTAAAGTTTCCGAGAAATAGCGGCCGATAAAGTATATTTAGCCTTCTTACGCTCTTTATAAAGGCGTTCTCGCTTATTAAGTAGCTACACCCTAAATAAGTAGTAAGTAAGTAAGTAGGTAATTACGGAGGGAACGATAGGCACTTAGCTTAGAATATCACTAGATTGCATTTTCAACCTTTTGTAATATACTTAGTATAATAGCCTATAGTAAGGTTAACTTTATAGGCTACCTTATTAGTTTAATAACAAGAATATAGAGTAGATATTATAGGACTAGTAATACGAAGAATAGTAGCAAGAGTATTAGCTCGCTCTATAGAAGTAGTCTTATAATTTATAGAAGGAGTTTTGCAAACAGGGGGTATAGCGAAGAGATAATATCTTAACACTAGCGCTCTATAGCTTATATTATCCGGCCTAAGCCTTTAAGGATAAAGTACCTTAGAGGGAGGGGCTAGTATTACAATCTTAGAGAATAGGACTAGCGCTACTAATATAAGGCCGAATAATAGCTAGTATAGGCTAGCTACTACGTGACTACTAGCCACTACTAGTAGAAGGGACCACGTAATTAGGAATAGATAGTAAGGCTAGTAGAGAATAGTAGTGCTAGTAATACTAGCTATAGCTAGCTATAGATAGCACTAGATAGTATATAGGAGACACCGTTCTTATTTATTAGAATAATATACTTAAATAAGAATCCAGCATTCTTTATAACTTAATCTAATCTTACTATAT
>NW_006913413.1:0-3982 GCF_000281105.1 Coniosporium apollinis CBS 100218 | reverse complement strand
GAGGATACCCACCCGAGGTATAGCATTAGGCCTACTACAACGTATGCGATCTTATAGAAGAATAAGCGGGATAATTAGAGTTTAAAGAGAAACTCTAGAAGATTAAAGTCCGCCTAACCGCATATAAAGTATAGTAGAGATCCGCTATTAGTTTTAGCGAGCTATATAGAGAAGTCTACGACCTTATCTTAGAACGACTAGTCGTAGTCACGGAATGTGTACGCTAGCTAGGGTAGATACTAGATAGCATGCCCCGCCTAGGACACGAATACTATAATATAGTGCGAGAACACCCGCCTATAAAAGTAAGATTTACTAGGGATGGGGGATACGTCACCCCTAAGGGAGGCTACATTCCTAGGAAACTACGATAGAAAGTCACGGCACTCCGCTAGGAATTCGTAGCTAGGGATCTAAGAGTGAATCTAGGACGCTAGGTAGATTCAAGCAAATTCCGGTATAATAGGATAGAGACTCCTACTAGGGACGAGAGCTTAGGGAGCTCTAACTTAGAGGGCTCTAATTTAAAAAACTAGGAGGCTTTCTAGTAAGAGGGTCGACGGAAGTGCCTACTAAAACACTTTTAAATAGGTGTAAGGGCACCTAGGTACCTAGAGCAGGATACCGCAAGTATACCCTCGCGGTAATAAGATATGCCGGGAACCTATAAGTGTGGGTTAAGATTAGCTAATTACGGGCTAAGGTACTAATCGATTTAGGTGCTACGGCGAACTTTATATTACTATAGTTCGCATAGGAGGCTAGGTTATAGTTGCAACATAAGCTCGACGCCTACCTAGTTATAGCGGTAGATGGCTAACCTTTAGGCTATAATTAGGGATTAGTAGACCAAGAAACCAAAAGGGTTCGGTTAAAGATTAGACCCTATATTAAGGATATGCAGTTCGATATTACGGTAATAGAAACCCACGACGTAGTACTAGGGTTACTATAGCTTAAGGACGTAAATCCAAAGATCGATTAGATCCGTTAAACGCTAGACTTTTCCTAGGGAAAGCTAGTCTAGATAAGCGAAGATACGCTAGGAGATAGCCTTAAGATATGCGCAATCTCGGCTAAGGAACTTAAGAGAGAGGTCTATAAGAATCCTAAGCAAGTATAGATTCTATAGAGTAAGCGACGACAGCTCGCGTCTACTATAGCCCTATTATCCATTCCGGACGAATATAAGGACTACGCGAGGTTATTTATAGAAGAGGCTTTAAATAAAGCCCTACTAGCACATTAAGTATAGGACTACATAATACCTATTTAAGAAGGCAAGACACTAGGGAAATTAGTAATTTACCCACTATTACTAGAGAAGCTAGAAGCGTTGCGAACGTACCTAGATAAGAATCTAAAGAAAGGATTTATACGAGAATCCTAGTTACCTATAGGATATCCTATTCTATTTGTACCTAAGAAGGACGGAAAATTACGACTATACATCGACTATTAGGGACTAAATAATATAACAATTAAGAATAGTTATCTGTTACCTTTAATTTTAGAGTTATAGGATCGACTCTAAGGGGCTAAATAGTTCACGAAATTCAACATTCTAGGAGTATATAATCGGATTCGAATTAAGGAAGGCGAAGAGTGGAAGATAGTAATAAGAACCCGCTTCAGACTCTACGAGTATTTAGTCATACTATTCGGACTTACTAATGCTCCCGCCACATTCTAGGTATATATTAATAATGTTCTAAGGGAGCACTTAGATATATTTATAGTTGTCTACCTTAACGATATACTAGTATATTCTAGGACTAAGGAAGAACATGTATAGCATGTTAGATAAGTCTTAGAAGCGCTCTAATAAGCGAATTTACAAATAGTACTAGAAAAAAGCTAATTCTATTAATAGGAAATTGAGTTCTTAGGGTATATTGTCATAAATTACGGTATCTAGATAGACAAAACTAAGGTGTAGGTAGTACTTAAATAGCCTATATTGAAGTTAGTAAAAGACGTGTAATTATTTCTAGGGCTAGCGAATTTCTACCGAAAGTTTATACGAGGCTACTCCCAAATTATAGCGCCACTAATAGATCTTATAAAGAAAGATCAAGGTTTCTAGTGGGACAAGAAAGCTAATAAAGCTTTTTACACACTAAAGGAATAGTTTAGCTCGGAACTAGTTCTAATAATGTTTAACCCGATAAAAGCAATTATAATCGAGACGGATGCGTTAGACCTAGCTATAGGAGCATGTCTGAATCAATAAGACAACGAAGGACGTTGGCACCTGGTGGCATTTCACTCGCGAAAGTTTAGTGGACTAGAACTAAACTATGAAATCCACGATAAAGAGCTACTAGCTATTATTAAAGCATTCAAGCAATGGAGGGTATATCTAGAAGGAGTAAAGTATCCGATTTAAGTATTCACTAATCATAAGAATTTGGTATACTTCACCACCACTAAGGTGTTGAACTGTAGATAGGTGCGATGGTCCGAAGAATTATCGACATTTAATTTCGAAATTCACTATTAAAAAGGCTCCGAGAACGCGAAAGCCGACGCGTTTAGTAAAAGACTAGATTACATGGGAGAAAAACCCTAAACAGTCAGCTTAATTCTAAAATAGCATCTAGATAGAAAGATCACTTATAATCGAGGTATGCTAGCGGCTACTATAGCAATTATAAACGATGACCTTAAGGACCGTATATGGAAAGCATACGCGCAGGACGCTTATACTTAAAGAGCACTTTCCGAAACCCTCGAAGGATTTAAATAAATAGATAAAGGTCTGCTGTTGTTTAAAGGCCTAGTGTACGTACCACTAGGATAGCGGACGGAGATTATTCGATAATACTATAACGATCTAACCGAAGGGCATCGCGGAATCTATAAAACAATCGAAGCAATTAACCGCACCTACTTCTTCCTAAGATTAAGGAAGAAAGTGGAGAGATACATCGCATCTTACAATCTATACCATAAAATAAAAGCAACCCGGTACAAGCTGTACGGGTTAATGAAATTAGCAGTAATGCTAACACGGCTATAGGCTTTAGTAGCTATAGACTTTATCGTTAAATTACCTCTTTTTGAAGAACCTTTGATGAAGGTGAAATACGACTTAGTGCTTACTATTATGGACCGATTAATAAAGGAAGTGCGCTTCATACTGTATAAGGAATTGTCTAATGCTAAAGAACTAGTATACACCTTCCTCCGAAATGTAATAGCAATATAGGGTCTACCTAAGGAGATTATCTTAGATAGGGATAAACTATTTATATTAAACTTCTAGACCGCGCTCATAGCATAGCTAGGGCTATCTCACAAGCTATCGACAGCTTATTATCCACAGACGGACGGATAGATAGAACGCATGAACTAAGTACTAGAATAGTACTTAAGAGGTTATGTGGATTACAGACAAATAAACTAGGTATCACTATTGCCACTTACATAGCTAGTATACAATATAAGCGTAAACGAAATAACAGGACAAACTCCGTTCTACACTAACTATAGATACCACGCCCAGATGTTCCACGAATCTAGGGAAGTCCAAACACTAGCAAAAGCAGCTAGATTAATAGTGGAAGAAATGCAATAAATATACTAAGAATTGCAAAAAGATATCGAATTTCTATCGCAACAATTAGCATTTCACTATAATAAACATAGATCTAGAGGGCCTATGCTTAAAGAGGGGGATAAAGTTTACCTCCTCTAGAAAAACATCGAGATAATAAGGCCAAGCAAGAAATTGGATCACGTTAGGATAGGACCTTTTAAAATCGTTAGAAACATTAAGGATACAAGCTACGAATTGGACCTGCTAGAGGGAATGAGAATACACCTAGTATTCCATATTTCGCTATTAGAACCAGCCCCTATAGAAGTACTAGTATTAGCTAGGATACTAGATAACTACCTAATGGAACGAGAAGGACGATATAAAGTATAAAGGATCCTAGATAATAGCACTAACTTCGAGGACGGGCTATAACGATAC
>NW_006913412.1:0-4012 GCF_000281105.1 Coniosporium apollinis CBS 100218 | reverse complement strand
CTTCTTACTCTTTAAGGTTCTATATAAGTACTTACTAGTTTTATCTATAAAACCTATTACTTTTAATAGTATTAACTCTTTAATAATACTTTATAGTTAAAAGACGCCTAAATTTCTTTATCTAGTATCTTTCTCTTCTCCTTTAGTTTTAGAAAGCTAAATATAACTTATCTTTTTTAGTAGTCAGGCTTCTTTATATAATAGCGCTTATAGGTTTTTTTAGTTCTATATTAGTTTAGCTAGTAGTCTACTAGCTTTTTTATATTACTAAACTACTCTTTTATTAATAACACTACCTAGTTTTACTACATATTAAATATACTTACTAAACTTAATTTCTTTTATTAGCTTTAATTATTCTATTTTCTTTTTATAAGCTATTATCTTTTACTAAGCTACTTACGCTCGCGCGTATAATATTATATTAGAAGTAGTAAGATTAAGTAGCTTTTATAACTTTAGTAGAGACTTCTTTTACTTTATTAACTCTTTATATTTATTTTATATACTTTAAATAACGCGCTAGAAGCTTTTATATTACTTTCTTCTAAGTTCTATTTTATTATATTAACTTTATAAACATTTATTAGTTTTACGTATTTAGAGGTAGTACTAGTCCTATTTAGACTTAATCTAGATTAAGAGGTATTATATATACTAGATTATTTATACAGCAATCAAATAATAAACGCAAAATATAATACTATAATAATATACGTAGAATTCTTTTTATCAGTCTTTAATATTTTTAGCAGAATTAAGTATATTTATTTCTTCTTTAAACTAGCTTTATATATATATAATTATATACCTCTCTCTATATATAAAGATATCTATAAGTAATAGACTATATAAGCCTATATCTTTATATTATAGCTTAGTAGCTCTACTAGTTCTAGTAATACCTAGGAAGAGGTAATTAGTACTATTTAATAAAAATACTCTATAAGTAGTCTTTAGATTCTCTGCTTTCTCTACTACTATATAATATAAATCTATACCTTCTATCTTTATATCTACCCTAAAATTTAAGCTACTATTAAGGTTAAGCTCTATCTTCTATACTAAAGAGATACTTTTACTAAGTAGAATAATAGATACCCCTAGAAAGTAAGTAGTATAGCTATTTAGTATTAGAAAATTATAAATACTTATAGAGGCAAGATACTTAAAAAAAACTTTAAGAGTCTTATACTAGTCTTATATAAAAACCTAGCGCTTAACTAAGCTCTTTAAGATATAAGTATTAAGTAATAAAAGAATAATCTATTCTTTAAGAATCTAAGTCTCTAGTATCTTTAGAATATAAGCTACCTTATAAGTATTATAAGTTAGAAGAATATATTTATTTATAAGTTTCTACTATTACTTCTAACTAAGTAATATATAGTTATCTAGAGGGTTAGTATCTTTATTTAGCTAGAATCTAAGACTCTAGATATCCTAAAAGATAAGCTCTACTTAGTAATACTAGTTTTAGTAGGCTACTTATAGGAAAGAGAGTAGAGAGGGGTAATAGCTACTTTTAGGTAAAAGTAGTCCTTAATAATAGATTATCTAAAAGATATTTAGGAGCGTGTAGATTAATATTTAGATAATATAAAGAAGCTAGATCTAAAATACTACTTTTAGAAGTATAACTATAGTCCTTAATAACTATAAATTATTAAGAAATAGATTTATAATATAGCTTCTAGGGAAGAAGTTATTAATTTAATTAATAACTATATTCTATAATATATTCTTAAGATAACTTCTAGGAAAGCGGCTAAGTAATAGTTTACCTATAAAGAGCTTAACTAGATAAGATATTAAGCTAGTATAATTATAGTAAAGAAGGTGAGCTTTAAGACCTAGAGTAATAGATATATAGTAAAATATAATATATAAGATATTATTAAAGCTTTTAGTAATCTAGTATTCCTACTACTAGTTACTATAACTAGTATATAGACTAGCTAAAAGAAGAAGAATAAAAAATATTAAAAAAATAAGTTACCTAGTTTATTACTACTAAAATATATAATAAGATTCTAGAATCAACTAAAGAATAGTAAAAAGACTATAGGCCTAGACTATAAAAATATAGGTAGTAGTATTATATAAAAGAGTAAGAAGAAAAGTAAGGCTATAGAGAAGATAGATTAGCTAGATATAAAGTAAGAGAAGGAACTTCTAGAATGTAAGCTAGCTATTATAGAAGAGTTTATAGACTTAGCTTACTAGTACTTAAGGTATATTCTAATAGAATTTCTTAACTTAATAATAGATAGATTTAAACTTAAAAGGCTAAATAGTAATCTAACTAACTAGATAATTAAAATATAGCTCTAGAAGGTAATTAATTAAGCACTTTAAAAAGAGACTTTACCCCTTTTATATTTAGGAACTTAGTAAACTTTTAGAGCTATAAAATAATATACTAACTAAAACTCTTTATACTTATCTAGAGTATATCTCTTATATTAGTCTCTAAAACTTATAGCTAGTTATAGATTTAATATATTAGTTTAGTATATTTCTTAATAAAAGAACTATAGATTTTTAAAATACTTATAATAAAAAGATCTAGAGATTATAGGTATTTCCTATATATCTAGAGTTTATATTAAAAGAAACTATAAAAGGGCTTTTAATACTTCTAAATAACTAAGTAATAAAGGGTCTTAAGTTTGTATATAGGGGAAAGAGTCTTAAGAGTATTATTAATTCTTAGTATTAAGCTATTTATACTAAGTGGAATTAGGTTCTCTAATACTACTAGTAGTATTAGTAAAAGTATTTATATTCTAATAATTCCTAGAGGGAGCTATACTTACTTAACCTAATATTCTTACTATCTTAGTAATTTATATAGTAGAACCTATAGATACTCTATCTAGAGATTACTAAGTATAGTAATAAGTACTATATACTTATTACTTACCCCTTTATTCTAAAGCTCTTAATTAATAGAAATTAAGGTTTAAGTCTTAATAATCTTTATTCCTAATACCAAGGTGTAGAATATAATAGAGACTACCTCTAATAGGGACTAAAAGTAGACGAGAATAGGTTTATATATAGAAGGAAGGTAGATAATATTAGGGTTGCTTATATTCGGAGGTAATAAGTAATACCTACATTCTTTAGTAATAATAATATCTTTAAGTCTTAGTTTATTACTATAGTTCTAGAAGTAGTGTTATATAGCCTAAGCTCTATTTTAGACGCGCTATTAGAAAGAGTCTTTTAGTATAATATAGTGATTATTATTAATCTTATAAAGCTCTTTAGTACTCCTACTTCTCGAAAAGAGTATCTTTATACTTAGTATTAGAAGGCCCTTAATTAGTTTAGAATAGCCTATACCACGCTTTACTAAGTGGAGAAGTATTATTTTAAAGATATATCTTTTATTAGAATAGTAGAAGATAATCTATTTATAAGCTAGAAGTATCTATAATCGGAAAAGAATAAGTACTAGTTCAAGAATAACTATATAGTTTATTATAATACCTAGAAAGTTATAACTATAGTAGATTAGTATAAACTATCTATAGATAAGTCTAATATTTCGAACTATAACTTATCTATTACTAGAAGTGTAGCTTACCTTCTTTTAGTAAGAATTCTAAAAGCTTATAGAGCGCCTCTAGCTAAAGAACCTTCTAGTAATAAGTAGTTTAAGGCTAGAGTTCCTAAGGCGAAGGGGTCTAATTAAGAAGAGATTAATAAAAATAAACTAGTTACTAGTATTAAGAGTCTAGCTTTTCTATTAATATAGGACGAGCTAAGCGTTTTTAAGTGACTTAAATTAATTTACTCTATAGTTTCTATAGTATAAGTAGTAGTTACGGACCCTCTATATAATTAGTTAGTAGATTAGCTTTATTAAGATATTATATCTAGTCTTAATCTAAACGCTCTTATTATAATTAGTAATTAAGAGATAGCTAAGAATTCTAGCTTTAAGAGTAACCGATAGTCTCTATATTTAGAATTAAGTAGAAGTTAGAAAGGTGCTTCTAGC
>NW_006913411.1:0-4086 GCF_000281105.1 Coniosporium apollinis CBS 100218 | reverse complement strand
CTTAACTTAAATAAGAATCTAGTATTCTTTATAACTTAATCTAATCTTACTATATAATATTAATTCTCACCTTATTAACTCTATCTTAGCACTGTTCCCTATCTCCTTAATTAGGACCCTAACTATTATAATAACCTTTATTATCTTATAATAGCACCTTGTTACATTCTACTATTTCAAGTAGAGTTTTTATCTTTGTCTATCTAAATAAAGCTATAAGTTAAATCCAATAAGTTTTACTTTAAAAGTAAGTAAGAAGAGTATAGAGATAAAGGATTCCGTCAATTAAATAGAAAATTAAACTCTACACCAATTTAGTTTCTTCTATCTAAAAAACTTAAATTCTAATAAATATAGATAAAATTCTATAAATTATTTACTAGTTATAGATTTTACTTAGATTCCTACTTTATTAGCTAGAACTTAAAGAAGTAAGCTGGTAGAGATTTATTTATCTATAAGAATAGATATATAGTCTTAGTATATATAGTTAAAAAAATAGTGATTATTAAAAACTCTTCTAGAGTGTCTTAGTATTAGTTAGTAGACTATTATAGAGAATTAGTATAATGATATCTTAGCTATTACTTTATTAAGAGTTAAGCTAATTGCTTATATATTAAGAATATTTTCATATAAGACTACTTTTTTAAGAAATAATTAGACTATAGATAGATTTACTACGAACTTATTTCAGCTAGTTTTTTAAGCCTTATAACTAGATTACGTTAGTTGAATATTACTAATAGTAAACTTACTATACATTAATTATTAGAGATTATAGAGTTACATTCTATCTAGAAACTATAATAAGATAGTAGAAGTTAATATTCTAAAGTTCTAGTATACTTAGACTATAAGGCAATAAGCTATAAGACTATAAGATATCTATTCTTAGGCTTAAACTCTAAGTAAAAGAGCTTATTAATTAATAGTTAGATTTAGTACTAAAGATTTTATTAGATTCTATAAGATTCTAGATAATTCTAGAGAGATAGAGTCTATTATTAGAATAGTATTAATTAAAGAGCTTAATTACTATTGAAAGTAAGAAACTATTATTTATATATATTTCGATTCTTTAGATCTTACTATTTTCTAGTAGATTCTATTTTACTAACCTATAGAATCTTCTGTTCTATAAATAGTAATTTATATTATAAATTCTGTCTCTTTAGAGTATTCTAGAATTTTATATAATTACATAGAATCTCCTAGAATCTAGTAGAGCCCTTAGTAGTAGACTTAACTATTAATGAACTAGTTTTGCTACTTAGTTTTTATAACTTAGAATTAATGTCTAATAGTCTTATAGTCTTATAGCTTTATAGCTTTATAGCCTTATAGCCTTAAAACCTTAGTAGATAATAGACTAAAAACTTTAGTAGATAGTTTTTAATATGATATTTAGTAAATCTATCTTTTGAGAGACTCTATATTTGTAAAAATAGCTTTAGTTTTAGGCTTTTAATTTAAGTCTAAGTTCTCTAAAATATCTCTAAAATATAGTTAGCTTCACTTAAATACTCTACTCTAAAGAGAGATAACTATTAATATAGCTTTAACCTTAGTTTAGAACTAAACTTAATTATACTAGATATACAAATCTTACTAGTAGAGAAAGAATTCTAAATTTTTCTCCAGTCTCTACAATATTTATCTCGAGTCTTAATCTTAATACATTTAGTATTAAATAAGATTCTTATAGCCTAGTTTCTCTACTATCTAGTTATAGGTTCTATACTACGTATATTAATACATTATTCTTAAGTATTCTTTTAATGATAGTACTAAGAGTATAACAGGTACTACTATAAAGTAGTAATTCCAATTAAGAAATAGAGAATAGTATAAGAAAAAATGAAATTAAATTGATATTATATAGTACTTAATTAAGTATATTGAAAGAATACTAGATTCTTACTCTAAGTTAAGTATATATCAGCAAATCTTTTTTTCCCCTCGGAGCCCCTTAGAGCCCTCGGAGCGCTAAGCCTTGCTTACTAAGCACCAAAAAATCTTGAAAAAAAGCTCTAAGTCTATTTTAACTAGTAGTATAGGGGGGTATATAATAGGACTAGTTTAGGGGGTAAACTTTTAATAAAATTAATTATTATCCGCTTAATTTCTAAGAACGTGGATATATTACCTGTTTTAATAGGGGGTAAAAGTTAAGCGAGATATAGAACTCCAAAGATTTTTTATAATTTATGTTTTTTTTTGCTTACTAATATTTAAACCCCCTCCGAGGGCCCTCCGAGAATCCACGAGGGTTTTAGGCACTTTAAGGGCTCTTAGAGCCCTCAGAGAGCCCTTAGAGCCCTCGGAGCGCTCAGAGCGTACCTTGTTTTCCCGAGCGAGTGAAAGATTTGTTGATGTACTATTCTAAGAAATAAGAATAGTACTATCTATATATTATAGGCTAGAGTAAGTACCTCTATATTTTACTTTACTTATTTTGCTCTACTCTAACTATTATAGCTTACTCTATTATAGAGTAAGTAGAGCGCGCTAAGTTTTATAAAGTACATTATATATTAGCCTCTACTAGTTAATATCTAATTAGTCTATTAACTCCTTATTTATAAGATTCTTATAAGCCGCTAATAAGATAGATATAGACTTAATAGCTGTAAAGTTCTAGAGATATTAAATACTTTTACTAGTAAAGTAATTATATAGGTTTAGAAATTAATCAATATTCTATACATTATTATAAAAGGATATTATTATAGAATAATGAAAGTTACGATAAAGATTAGAGTTCTAATTAAGAAGATAGGTAATAATACTAAAAGAAAATACAATAAGAGTTACTATTATATAGTAATAACTAGATAAGTTACAAAGAATATAAGATTTTTATCTAAACTAAGTAAAATATTTTAATAAGAGAAATACTATAATCTATATATTTAACTATACTTATAGTCTCTATTATCTATAATATCCATAGCTCTTATAGATAATATAAATAATATAGATAATCTTAGTAATTCTACTTAGCGTAGCTAAATCTTAGTACTAGCTTTAGGTTGTAATACTAGATTTCCTTGTAAAAGATTTTTATTATAAAAACTTCTATATATTCTTACTATTATATCTTATTGTAAATTTCATAGCTACGATTTGAAATTACTTTATTAGATGTAATAGTATAGTATTCTAATAGTTTTTAAATATATAAAATATCTTTATATTAACTTAGATTATTAAAAAATCTCTAGTTCTTTATTCAACTTAGAGTACTTGTAGAAAAACTACAAGTATAATATAGAGCTCTATTCTCTTTTAGCTTTTATAAAGATAGATAGAGAATAATTCTACATTTATTCTAAAAAAAGAAACTATAAGAGACAATCTAATAGTGTCTTATAAGTTATTAATAGCTAAAAAAAACCTAACTTATCTATCTAGAGAAGCTAAAACACTTTTTAGAAAAATAAAAAGTAAAGATAATCTATTGTAATCTTAATAATATAATAAGATAATAAAAAACAGGAACATAATAAGAAGGCTACTACTTTAACTATTATTATAAGCTTTTTAAATCTTACTATATTTAAGTTTTCTAAAACTAATCTAATAATTACCTCTAGTAAGAGTTTTCACTTTTAATAGTTATCTTTCTTCCTTAAGCTAATACCTTTAAATTGTATTACTTGATATTTTATTTATGCTTAAAAAGATTTATAGCTATTTCTATATACTTTCTAAGTCTAAGTAGCTTTTCTATTTAATAAGCTATTATAAGACGCTATTACTAAAGTTAGTACTTGTATCTTATTAGGAAAAATTCAAGCGCTTACAAAATTAGCTTTAGTCTAGAATATCTAAGGCACTTCAAGCGCTTACTAAGCTACTTTAAGTACTCTAAATATTCTGGATATTTAGAATATCTAGAATATCTAAAATATATAAAACTCCTAAAATAGTTAGCGCTACTTAGTAAGTAGAGAATCTTAGAGTTTTTAATCTTACTTAGCTTTACCTCTCTAGTAAAAAGAGCTAAAATATTAACGAGCTTAAAAAGTAAGTAGATAATAATTTCTTTTAAAAAGTTTACTCTAAACTAGCTCTATTATA
>NW_006913410.1:0-4518 GCF_000281105.1 Coniosporium apollinis CBS 100218 | reverse complement strand
GGTCCTAATTAAGGAGATAGGGAATAGTGCTAAGATATAGTCAACAAGGTAAGAATTAATATCACGTAGTGAGATTAGATTAAGTTATAAAGAATACTAAATTCTTATTTAAGTTAAGCACACTATTCTAATAAACGAGAATAGTGCGGCCTATATACTATAATGCCTCGCACCGTAATCCCTCTAATTAGAGTAATCCGTGCCTAATCACACTAATTATACTAATTAGGTACTTCTTAGTATTCTAAGTAATTAGTCCCTCACGTAACATTTAGCACTAATCACTTTTATTCCGCGTTATCTACCGCGGTTCGTGACACTATCTCTCTCCCCTAATAGCTTTCGTCCTAAAAGGTATGTTCGCCCTCTTTCTATAATATACTAAAAGCACCTAAGCTAACATCCTTAAGATTCGTGTTAAAGTAGTAGGGCTCCGCTAGTCTTAAATAATCCTCCACTAAACGCTATAACAACCTAGTGTTCTACTTTTATTCCTCTAGTTCCGATATGCCTACCCTATGTAGTCGCTATTACTCTAAGTCGCTATCCTATTACGTGGACGTCCGTTCTAGCTATTATGCCGAGTGCATTTCTTTAGGCGCTAAATACGACCTAGTCGTTACCCGTAGAGAATAGGAGTAGCTCTATACTTATAGTGAAGAAATTCGTAAAAAGCTTTATAAAGCTAAAAGAGCGATTATAAAGGCGAACCTCCGTTATACCTAGCTTAAAGATGAGCTAGCTAAGTAGGAAAACTATTCTTTCTAACTTATATCACGCGAACTATTATTAATTAAGGAGGTAGAGGCTCTAGAGTAGAGCTAGCTAAGCCCTCCTCCTAAGTTCTTAATAGACTTTCTAGATCCCGCGCCTATTACCTTCTTAGACGTGCTTACTATATCTCCTACGACTTAGAACGCCTTAGATAGGTTTCCTCCCTTATTCTTTAAGCCTACCTCTAATAAGGTCTTGGGTCCTTATAGTACTTCCTTATAGCTTGTTCGCATCCGTTAAGGTTAGTACGTAGCTCCTATATATTATCTAAGTCTAGGTAGCCTTTCTATTTTATAAGGTATTACTATAGCCCGTCCTTAAAGTTAGTGCTATTATCTAGAATTCTTTATACTTTATATCGTCCTTCTTATTCTATTAGGTAGTTATCCGGTACCTCAGCTAATACTAGTACTTCTATAGGGGCTAGTTCCAATAGCGAAATATGGAATACTAGGTGTATTCTCATTCCCTCTAGTAGGTCTAATTTGTAGCTTGTGTCCTTAATGTTTCTAATAATTTTAAAAGGTTCTATCCTAACGTGGTTCAATTTTTTGCTTAGCCTTATTGTCTCGATGTTTTTCTAGAGGAGGTAAACTTTATCCCTCTCTTTAAGTATTAGTCCTCTAGATCTATGTTTATTATAGTGGAATGCTAATTATTACAATAGAAATTTGATATCTTTTCGTAATTCTTAGTACATCTATTATATTCCTTCCACCGTTAACCTAGATAACTCTACTAGGATTTAGACTTTTCTAGGTTTGTGGAATATCTAAGCCTAGTATCTATAGTTAGCGTAAAACGGCGTTTATTCTATTATTTCGTTCACGCTTATATTATATGCTAGCTATATAAGCGGTAATAGTGATACCTAGTTCATTTATCTATAATCCATGTAACCTCTTAAGTACTACTCTAGCACTTAGTTTATACGCTCGGTTTATCCGTCTATCTAGGGATAGTAAGCTATTAAAAGCTTATAGGCTAGTCCTAACTATACCGTGAGCGAGGTCTAGAAGTTCGATATAAATAGCTTATCCCTATCTAAGATAATCTCCTTAGGTAGTCCTTATATTACTATTACATTTTGGAGGAAGGTGTATGCTAGTTCTTTAGTGTTAGACGATTCTTTATATAGTATAAAGCGTACTTCTTTTGTTAATCGGTCTATAATAGTAAGTATAGAATTGTATTTCACTTTTATTAAGGGTTTTTTAGAAAGAGGTAGTTTAATAATAAAATCTATAGCTACTAAAGCCTATAGCTATATTAGTATTATTACTAACTTTATTAACCCGTACAGCTTATACTAGGTTGCCTTTATTTTATAGTATAGATTGTAGGCTGTGATATATTCCTCTACTTTCTTCCTAAGTCTAGGGAAGAAGTATATATAGCTAATTGCTTCGACTATTTTATAGATCCCGTAATGTCCTATAATAGGACTATTATGGTATTATCGGATAATCTCTATCCGCTAGGCTAGTAGTACGTACACTAGTCCTTTAAATAGTAGTAGGCCTTTATCTATTTATTTAAATCCTTTAAGGGTTTCGGAAAGTGCTCTCTAAGCATAAGCGTCCTACGCGTATACTTTCCGGATTCGGTCCTTAAGGTTATTATTTATAATTATTATAGTAGTAGCTAGCATACCTCGATTATAAGTGATCTTTCTATCTAGATACTATTCTAGAATTAAGCTGACTGTCTGGGGCTTCTCTCCTATATAATCTAGTTTTCTGCTAAAAGCGTCTACTTTCGCGTTTTTAGAGCCTTTCTAGTAGTGAATTTTAAAATTAAATATTAATAATTCCTCGGACCATCACACTTATCTACGGTTTAACATCTTTATAGTAGTGAAGTATACTAAATTCTTATGATCCGTAAACACTTAAATTAGATACTTTACTCCTTCTAAATATACTCTCTATTATTTAAATACTTTAATAATAGCTAGTAGCTCTTTATTGTGGATTTTATAGTTTAGTTCTAGTCCGCTAAACTTCCTTAAGTGAAATGCTACTAGATGCTAACATCCTTTATTATTCTATTAATTTAGATAAGCTTCTATAGCTAAGTCTAAAGTATCTATTTTAATAATAATTACCCTTATTAGGTTAAACATTATTAGAACCGGTTCCGTGCTAAACTGTTTCTTTAGGGTATAAAGAGCGTTGTCCGCTTTATTATTCTACTAGAAACCTTAATCTTTCTTTATAAGATCTATTAGTGGTGCTATAACTTAGGAGTAGCCTTATATAAACTTTTAATAGAAATTCGCTAGTCCTAGAAATAATTACACGTCCTTTACTAACTTTAGTGTAGGCTATTTAAGTACTACCTACACCTTAGTTTTATCTATTTAGATACCGTGATTCGTAATAATATATCCTAAGAACTCAATTTCTTATTAGTGGAATTAGCTCTTCTCTAGTACTATTTATAAGTTCGCTTATTAGAGTGCTTCTAAGACTTATCTAATATATCGTATATATTCTTTCTTAGTCTTTAAATATACTAGTATATTATCGAGGTAGACGACTATAAATACATCTAAGTGTTCTCTTAGGACATTATTAATATATACCTAGAACGTGGCGGGAGTATTAGTAAGCCTAAACGGTATAACTAAATACTTATAGAGTCTAAAATAGGTTCTTATCGCCGTCTTCTACTCTTCGCCTTCCTTAATTCGAATCCGGTTATATACTTCTAGGATGTTAAATTTCGTGAACTATTTAGCTCCTTAAAGTCAATTCTATAACTCTAAAATTAAAGATAATAGATAACTATTCTTAATAGTTATATTGTTTAGTCCCTAGTAGTTAACGCATAGTCGTAACTTACCGTCCTTCTTTAGTATAAATAGGATAGAGTATCCTGCGGGTAACTAGGATTCCCGTATAAATCCTTTCTTTAGATTCTTATCTAGGTACACCCGTAGCGCCTCTAGCTTCTTTAGTGATAGTGGGTAAATCGCTAATTTCCCTAGTGTCTTACCTTCTTCGATAGGTATCGTGTAGTCCTATGTTTAATATACTAGTAGGGCTTCCTCTAGAGCCTTATTTATAAATAACCTCTCGTAGTTCTTATATTTGTTGGGAATAGATAATGGGGCTATAGTAGACGCGAGCTATCGTCGCTTGCTCTATAGGATCTATACTTACCTAGAATTCTTCTAAACTTTCTTCTTAAGTTCGGCGGCCGAGATTATGTATATCTCGAGACTATCTCCTAGCGTATCTTTACTTATCTAGACTAATTTTCCCTAGGAAAAGTCTAGTGTTCTATAGATCTAGTCGATTTTCGGATTCACGTCCTTAAGCTATAGTAACCCTAGCACTATATTATAGGTTCCTATTACTATAATATCGAACTGCATATCCCTAATATAAGGTCTAATCTTTAACCTAACTATCTTGGTTTCTTAGTCTACTAATCCCTAATTATAGCCTAAAGGTTAGCTATCTACCACTATTACTAGATAGGCGTCGAGCTTCGGTTATAACTATAACTTTACTCTTTATACGAACTATAGTAACATAAATTTCGTAGTAGCACCTAAATTAATTAGTGCCTTAGCCTATACTTAGCTAATCTTAACCTACACTTATAGGTTTCTAGTGTATCTTATTACCGTAAGGGTATGTTTTTAGTATCTTGCTCTAGGTACCTAAGTGCCCTTACACCTATTTAAAAGTCTTTTAGTAGGCGCTTCCGTCGACCCTCTAGCTGGAAGGCCTT
>NW_006913409.1:0-4690 GCF_000281105.1 Coniosporium apollinis CBS 100218 | reverse complement strand
CCTATAATCTATACTATAAGATAAAGCTAACCCGGTATAAGCTATATAGGTTAATAAAATTAGTAGTAATACTAATATAGCTATAGGCTTTAATAGCTATAGATTTTATTATTAAATTACCTCTTTTCGAAGAACCTTTAATAAAAGTGAAATATAACTTCATGCTTACTATTATAGATTAATTAATAAAAGAAGTACGCTTTATACTATATAAGAAATCGTCTAATACTAAAGAACTAGCATATACCTTCCTCTAGAATATAATAGTAATATAAGGTCTACCTAAGGAAATTATCTTAAATAGAAATAAACTATTTATATTAAACTTCTAGACCGCGCTTATAGGGTAGCTAGGACTATACTATAAGCTTTCGACAGCTTACTATTCTTAGATGGATAGATAGACGGAGTGTATAAACTAAGTACTTAAATAGTACTTAAGAGAATACGTGGACTACTAATAAATAAACTAGGTATCACTACTACTACTAGTATAGCTAGTATATAATAAAAGCGTAAACGAGATAATAGGATAAACGCTATTCTACACTAACTATAGATATCACGTCTAGTTATTCTATAAACTAAGAGAAGTCTAGACCCTAGTAGAGGCAGCTAGATTAATAGTAGAAGAAATATAATAAATATACTAGAAATTGCGAAACAATATCGAATTTCTATTATAATAGTTAGTATTTCACTATAATAAACATAGATCTAGGAGACTTATACTTAAAGAGGGGGATAAAGTTTACCTCCTCTAGAAGAATATTAAGATAATAAGGCTAAGCAAAAAATTGGACTATATCTAGATAGGATCTTTTAAAATTATTAGGAACATTAAGGACATAAGCTACAAGTTAAAGCTACTAGAGAGAATAAAAATACACTTAGTATTTTATATATTACTACTAGAACTAGTATCTTCTAAAGTACTAGTACTAGCTAGGGTACTAGACAACTACCTAATAGAATAAGAAGGATAATATAAAGTATAAAGAATTCTAAATAATAGTAATAACTTTAATAATAGCGTGTAAAGGTACCTTATAAAATAAAAAGGCTACCTAGACTTAAATAATATATAGAAGCTACACACTAATCTTAATGGAAGCGAAGAGGCAATTAAGAAGTATAACTAAAGTTAGTAGACGGAAAGCTAAGGTCTAACTCCACCTAAGTAGTAGGTAATAAAGAAAGATCGCTAGAGATTAAGGAGAGATTAAAGGTACTAGACTCTTATTTAAGTTATTACTACCTACTCTCTAGCTTATAGACCTTATTAAGGGAGGCGAGTTCCCGATAAACTATTTTAGAATCTTTCTCTTTATAACGTCTCTATTTAGCTTTAGCCTAAAGTTTCTAGGAAATAGCGGCTAATAAAGCACTTTTAGCCTCCTTACACTCTTTATAAAGGCGTTCTCGCTTATTAAGTAGCTATACCTCTAATAAGTAGTAAGTAAGTAAGTAAGTAATTATAAAAGGAATAATAGATACTTAGCCTAGGTTACTACTAGGTTGCATTTTTAATCTTTTATAATACACTTAGTATAATAGCCTATAGTAAGGTTAATCTTATAAGCTACCTTATTAGTTCGGCAATGAGAGTATAGAGTAGGTATAGTAGGACTAGTAATATAAAGTATAGTAGTAAGAGTATTAGCTCGCTTTATAGAAGTAGTCTTATAATTTATAGAAGGAGTTTTATAGACTAGAGGTATAGCGAAGAGATAATATCCTAATACTAGCGCTCCGCAGCTTATATTATTTAGCCCGAGCCTTTAAGGATAAAGTGCCTTAGAGGAAGGGGCTAGTGTTACGACCTTATAGAATAGGACTAGTACTACTAGTATGAGGCCAAATAATAGCTAGTATAGGCTAGCTACCACGTAACTACTAGCCACTACTAGTAGACGGAACCACGTGATTAGGAATAGATAGTAAGGCTAGTAGAGAATAGTAGTGCTAGTATAGCTAGCTATAGCTAGCTACGGATAGTACTAGGTAGTATATAGAAGACACCGTCTACGTTTATTAGGATGGTGTACTTAACTTAAATAAGAATCTAGTATTCTTTATAACTTAACCTAATCTTACTACATGATATTAATTCTCACCTTATTAACTATATCTTAGCACTATTCCCTATCTCCTTAATTAGAACCCCAACCATTCTAGTAATCTTTATTATCTAGTAATAGCACCTTGTTATAGTAATACTACCTATAAAGTCTTTATAAGAAGTAATAATAAGATATTAAGTATTAAATATATATAGAGCATTAACTCGACTCGGTGCTATTATATTATAAGTAATAGTATAAGTAATAGATAGGCTAATACTAGTATTACTATTAATTGTGTAAATACTAAGTAGAACCTTATAGTAGTTAGAAGGTAACTAATTATTATATATATATAATATAGAAGCGTTATTATAAGTAATATATTTATAACTAGACTTTACTTTAAACTAAGTAATAATATTAAAAGGGCTAGCTTTAGTAAAAATACGGATTATAATAAGACTATATAAGGTGTTAAGGACGCTTAAATACTTAGGGGATACTTTAAGCATTTTATCTACTTATAAGCTACTCTAGAGCGGGTAGAGTCGCTTAAAGGCTCTAAGCACTCTAAGTAGCTCCAAGCGCCGAATTTTTTTTCCTAGTACTAGTAAGTAGCTATATAGATAGAAGGTAGTATAGCTATAAGTAGTATTTCTACTACTACTATTATAAGACTTATATAGAGCTATTATAGCCGCGCTATATATCCGCACTACTATTACTATCTTTTTTACTCTTAGCCTTCTTTTTACTACTAAGAGTAGAGTTATTTTCCTTTATAGCCTCTATAGCCGCCTCTATACTTTTTATAGCTATACCTATCTTATCTATATCTTCTTCTTATAGTACGACCTCTAATCTTTTTATAAGTAGGTAGTTATACTACTAGCCTAGCTTTCTATTAGAATAAAGTAGTAAATACTATATAGATAGGTACTTTAAATACTACTTATTAATAAACTATAGTATACTATTAGCTCTATTCTATAGTATAATTTAATATATTCTACTATTTATTTCTATAGAAGCGGGTATAAGAGCTATAACCTTACTTATAATTAGCTAGTTATATCTATATAGGTCGGTTATAGCAGCCTTAATAATACTAATAAAGATTATAATACTATAGTTACTATAAAGCCTCTCTATATTAGTATAAAATGTCTATATAAATAGGTTAGTAGTATATAATACACGCTAGATAATATATAAGGTTTCTATATTTAGATTCTAAAACGCCTAGCCGCGCTACTATAGCTACTTCTTCTTACTATTAAAGATATATAGCTATATAAAGCTAGAAGCCTAGTCTATAGAAGTCTATAGTATACTAATATAATAGTAGAGCTAGCTATACACGTAGAAGATATAAATACTATATAGCTACTATATAAGTCTTTTATTAATATCTATACCTAGAAAGTAGAATATTAAGGCGTATTTATAGTAGTAAATATACTTTTAAAACTTCTATATTAAGAATATATATTATATCCGCTAGTTTACGCCTTCTATCTCTATAAGTAACTATTATAGCTTTTATAGATATTACCCTTATAGAAGTACTTACACTATACTATCTATATAGTAGCTAAACTATAGATTCTTTTTTATTAAGTTTACTTTTCTCTTCTTAATCTAGTATAATACTTTATAGTAATAGTAAGTATAGAAGGCGCGCTATAGTATAAAGTAGTAATTAATCTTTTACTATAAGAATTCTTTAGTAATATTATTATATAGCTTATAGAGAGCTTCTCTATAGCTCTATATATAATAGAAGCCTATTTTTAGAACTAGGTTAGCTATTACGCGTGCCTACTAGTTAAAAAAATAGTATATATTACTATATAGAAGTTACCCTAGTATCTTCTATAGCTAATTAGCTTACACCCTTTACTATAATTATAGTATATAGGGAAAAAGCTTAAAAGGGGTAGTGTAGTTACTAGAACCTATAAATAGTAGAAAAGAAAGAGTAAAGTATATATAAGAGTATATAGAAGTAGTAGTAGAAGGTATAAAAGAAGAAGTATATTAAGTATAATATCTATAAAATATAATAATAGAAGGTGGCTTAATATATATCTACTATAAACTAATATAAGCATTAAATTATTATAAGAGAATATGAGAATTAATATATAAGAATAGACTCTCTATAAGAGCTATATAAATAGTAGTAGGTAGTATAGGTTAATTATAAGTATATAAGAAAAAAAGCTAGCTTATAAAAAACTAAAATAGAGAAGAAAAATAAAGAGTCTATATATAGCTTACTCTTATTTATTATAAGCCTATATAGATATTAAGGGATTATAAGAGAATATAAGAACTAATACTTAAGAATAAGCTCTCTATAATAAAGATATTTTTCTAGTTTTACTACTATAGTTAAACAGCCTATATACACGCTTACTCTTATAGCGGCTAGTTCTATAGCTACTAGTAGTACTAGTAAGGCTATAGTAAATAAGTCTAGTTATTCTTATTCTACTTTATTTATCTAGGTATAGTATTACGGTAATAGGTAGTAATATTAGTAGTAAGAATAGAAGATTTATAGTAATAATCTTTTACTTCTAGAGCTAGTATATAGCTAGTGTAAGACTTAAGCCTTA
>NW_006913408.1:0-4734 GCF_000281105.1 Coniosporium apollinis CBS 100218 | reverse complement strand
TATATTAGTAAATCTTTTTTTCCCTTTAGAGCCCCTTTAAGCGCTTTAAGGGCCCTCTAAGCGCTCTAAGGCTCTAAGCGACTCTTATCCCTATTAAGAGGCTTATAAGTATATCTAAGCGCCCTAAGCACTTAAGGCGCTTTAGATATCTAAATTATCTAAATTATCTAAAATATCTAAAATATCTAAAACGTCTAGAGGTATAGGCTTAGTAAGGCTTAGTAAGCTTAGTTAGTAGCTTAAAAAATTAAAAAAAGCTTTATATCTAATTTAACTAGTAGTATATAGCGGTTATATAATAGAGCTAGTTAAAGGGTAAACTTTTAAAAAAACTAATTATTATCCGCTTACTTTTTAAATTTATAGATATTATACCTCTTTTTACTAGGGGGTTAAAGTTAAGCGAAAATAGGAACTCTAAAAATATCTACTTACTAAGCTACTTACTAAGTAGTCTATCGTTTTAGATAGTTTAGATAATTTAGATATTTTGGATATTTTAGATAATTTGGACGATTTAGATAATTTGGACGATTTAGATAAGATAGTCTATACGTGAGGGGCTTGCGAGCGCTCTAAGAGCCCTTAGAGTACTTAGAGCGCTCGGAGGGTTTTCGACTTTCCCGAGGTATTAAAAGATTTACTAATAATAATAGATATTTTAGTAAAGATAATTAATAGATCTATAGGAAAATAAACCTATTACTTACTAGCTATTCTCTAGGCAGATTATACTACTATATAAGCTACTACTAATATAACACTAGTATAGATTATCTATAGGAACGACTATATCTTACTAATTAAGATAAAACTCCTAATTTAGTAAATCTTACTATAGGAGAATATCTAAATAACCGCGAATCTTCTTATATTATAAGCCTAGTAGTTAGAGTAGCGAGATAAGAATATAAGCGAGGCTCTTTTAGGTATATACTATTACTAAAAGTAAAATAAGAAGTATTTTAATAACTATTAGTATCTACGCTAGAATGCGTTTAATATAAGTGACCTAGTTCTTCTCTATAACACGCAACTTAATAAGATATACTATAAAAAGCTTAACTTTTAATAGAAGAATTCTTACTATATTTATTCCGCTTCCGCTAACTAGGGGATATATATAATTAAGAAACTTAATAGAATAGTAGTTAAAAGTATAGAGCTAGACAACCGGCTAAAGCATTTTTATATATACCTTATACTAGAAAGTAAAGAATCTAAGCTTGTAAATATTCTATTAATAGGAGAGAATAAGGAAACTCTAAATCTCTTCTTATTATCTAGAGTAGTCGATTTAGAGGAGTTATTAGAGGAGAGTATTAAGCCTGTTATTTAGAAAGTAATTAACTAAGTATTATAAAACTAATATATTCTATTACTTTAAGTGGTTATTTAACGTTATACGTAGTCTTTATAGGTAGTAATATAGCGCTATACTATATTACCTAAGATAGTAATCCCTTATTATCTATAATTATATATAGAGACAATTAATAGTTTAGACTCTAAGTAGAAAGAAAGATAGAGTATAGGTAGGTATCGCGCTTATTATAGATTTATTTACTAAACTTTCATTTACTTATACTTATATTTCTATTTTTCTATTCGCTTACCTACTACTATAAGATTTTATTTAGTTTATAAGTTTTCTTTTTATCTAAGAATAGTCGTTCGCGTCGGAGTTTCTAACTATTTATACTCTTACTATTATTAGGATTATCTAGGTGTAATAAAGCTAGCGTAGAGCTTATAACTAGCTAAAAGCGCTCTTACCTCACCTTTTAGTTATATAAGAAGTACTTTAAGTTAGTATATAAGTAGTTTATTTCTATTATACCTAAAATAGTAGAGTTAAGTTCTAGTTAGAGTTTATAGTAGACTAGTAATTACTATCTAGTTCTTTAAGTTTCTTTAGCTTCTCTATTAGCTTCTAAAATCTAGTTCTATCTTTACTATTACCCTCTCTATATCTATTATTTAGGAAGAACTTAGATATAATAGTAGCCTATACTATCTCTTATAAGTATAGAGGCGCTACCTTTAAAATAGAAGCACTATATAGTCTTCTACTCCGTAGGCTAGATTAGTATTATAAATAGGCTACTAATATACGATTTTCTTCTCTATAAACTAGAGTAGTATAGTGGATAGAGTACTATCTATATAGTCTTTTACTCTATAAGCTAGATTAGTACTAAGAAAAGGCTACTATTAAGTAATCTTCTACTCCGCAAACCGGATTAGCACCGTAAGATACCTATCTATCAACTAGGAATAAAAGGAAGAGAGAGGAAGAAAGGAGGTAACTTCTAGACTCTAGTTCTATCTTTACTATTACTCTCTCTAGCTATTACTAAGAAGTTAGTATAGTGAATAGACACCGTGAGATATCTATCTATTAGCTAGTAATAGAAAAAAAAAGAAGAAAGAAAGAAAGTAGAAGCACTTTTATAGGCTGCTACTAGAGAATATCTAGTAGGCTAAAGCAGCTAGCTATAGCTATACATAATATTAAAAAGAGGTTAAGAGAGACGTACTAAAAGCGCTTTAGAGAAACTATATCTTATTTTAAGACTTTAAATAAGAGGTTATTTTTAATAAAAGAGAATCTAAACCTAGTTAGAAGAGAACTTTAGAGAACCTCTTTAAGAGAGGAGAAGACTATAGTTAGTACCTAAAGAGTAATAAGAGATACTTATTAGAGAGTCTAAGATTTAAGCTTATTAAATCTAGAACTACCCTAAGATTATCTTCTAGATAAGAAAAGCGAGCTTTTTTTTACTTTAAATACTCTAGAGATATATTTTCTAGTAAGAAAGGTAATTTATTAGCTAAATCTAATAACTAAGAGATAGTTATCTAGATAAGAGAGGAATAATACTTAGTATATTAGGAAAGTCTTCTAATAAAGATACTATTAATAAAATAAGAGCAAGGTATTACGCTGCCGCTATAAAGCTTATAACTTTCTTTCTATTATAAGAATAAAGATTTAATATAATTAATACCTCTCTTTAGCTACTTTAATAGTTAGAGTTTAACTAGTTAAAATAATACGTAAAAACTTAGTCTAGATAAAGTTGCAAATCTTTTCTAATTTCACCTTCTATCTCACCGCCTTAAATACACTTACTTCTTACTCTTTAAGGTTTTATATAAGATCTTACTAGTTTTATCCGCGAAATCTATTACTTTTAAAAGTATTAACTCTTTAATAATACTTTATAGTTAGAAAAACGCCTTAATCTCTTTATCTAGTATCTCTCTCTTCTTCTTTAGTTTTAGAAAGCCGGATATAACTTATCTTTTTTAGTAGTTAGACTTCTTTACGTAAGAGCGCTTATAGGTCTTAGTTCTATATTAGTTTAGCTAGTAGTCTACTTACTCTTTTATATTACTAAATCGCTCTTTTATATTACTAAACTACTCTTTTATTAATAATACTACTCAATTTCACCGCGTATTAGATATACTTACTAAACTTAATTCCTTTTATTAGCTCTAATTATTTTACCCTCTTTTTATAAGCTACTATCTTTTACTAAGCTACTTGCGCTCGCGCGTATAGTATTATATTAAGTATAATAAAGTAGAGTAACTTCTATAACTTTAGTAAAAGAAAAGACCCTATATATATTACTAAACTATTACGCTTATTTCATACACTTTAAATAGTGCTTTAGAAGCTTCTATATTATTTTCTTTTAATTTCTATTTTATTTTATCTACTTTATAAAAATTTATTTGTTTTAAGTATTTAAAGGTAATACTAGTTCTATTTAGACTTAATCTAGATTAAGAAGTATCACGTGTATAAGATTATTTATATAGTAATAAAATAATAAATACAAAAAATAATACTATAATAATACGCTTAGAATTCTTTCTATTTTTCTTTTATATTTTTAGAAAAACTAATTACGTTTATTTCTTCTTTAAACTAGCTTTTTATATATATATCTATACATCTCTCTCTACACGTAAAGATATCTAAAAGTAATAGACTAAATAAGCCTATATTTCTATACTATAGCTTAATAGCTCTACTAGTTCTAGTTATACCTAAGAAAAGATAGTTATTACTAATAACTATCTTTTAATGCCTTAGGAAAATCGAAAACCCTTTAAGTACTCCGAGCGCTCTAAGAGTTCTTAGAGCGCTCGCGAGCCCCTTACGTATAGACTATCTTATCTAAATTATCTAAATTATCTAAATCGTCCAAATTATCTAAAATATCCAAAATATCTAAATTATCTAAACTATCTAAAACGATAGACTACTTAGTAAGTAGCTTAGTAAGTAGATATTTTTAGAGTTCCTATTTTCGCTTAACTTTAACCCCCTAGTAAAAAGAGGTATAATATCTATAAATTTAAAAAGTAAGCGGATAATAATTAGTTTTTTTAAAAGTTTACCCTTTAACTAGCTCTATTATATAACCGCTATATACTACTAGTTAAATTAGATATAAAGCTTTTTTTAATTTTTTAAGCTACTAACTAAGCTTACTAAGCCTTACTAAGCCTATACCTCTAGACGTTTTAGATATTTTAGATATTTTAGATAATTTAGATAATTTAGATATCTAAAGCGCCTTAAGTGCTTAGGGCGCTTAGATATACTTATAAGCCTCTTAATAGGGATAAGAGTCGCTTAGAGCCTTAGAGCGCTTAGAGGGCCCTTAAAGCGCTTAAAGGGGCTCTAAAGGGAAAAAAAGATTTACTAATATA
>NW_006913407.1:0-4770 GCF_000281105.1 Coniosporium apollinis CBS 100218 | reverse complement strand
TTTAAGATTCTTTAGATAATTAATTACTAGTTACATTATAGTATTAAGTAGTATTATACTTATTCTATATACTATCTAGTCTTATATAATCTATTACTCTAGTTCTATTACTACCTTAATAGTTCTACCTTAATATCTTACCTCTATAGATATATATAACCTACTTATCTAAGTTTATACTTAAACCTCTTACCTATAACATTTTGGTAACTATACTAGGGAAGTTATAAGGTAATATATAGGTATGTGATTATTAGGTAAGAGCTATTATAAGGATTAGAATTTATATTAAGGACGATATATAGGCTATAGATATATTATAGTAAGAAACCGCTAATATTATAGACTCTAGAGGCTCTACTAGATATAGAGTATTAACGGATAGAATAATAATTAGAGAGAGAACTCTCTTAACTTAGTAGTATAATATAGGTATTAGATTAACCTTAAGAAGACTTAGTCCGGATTTAGAGTAACTAATATTAGTATATAGACTTAGACGCAATTACTAAATAATAATCTAGAAGGGACTTATTTAGCTACTATAAGTATAGATAGTTTAGCTAAGAGGACGCGCGTTTAAGAAAATAGTATTTAATAGAAGGAGCTAGAAGCTGCCTCTTTAGTAAGATTATTATTTATCTATTTTAAGAATAGCCGTAGAAAGGGTTTAGAATAATTCTAAGCTACTAGTATAAAAGAATAGGATTATATTCTAGTTAGAATAAAGCTCTAACTAGTAGAAGACAACTCTAAAAACTAGAGAGTAGTAAGTAAGAATAATACTTTAGAGAATACTGCAAGTAAGCTAGCAAGTATTTATAGGACTCTTCTTTTATAAAAACTAGTACTAAATCGTTATTAAAAGCTTTTAAGTGCTATTTACTATTATACTACTTACTTTTAAAGGATTTCTATTTACTCTTATTAGGACTTTTAATTTAATCTATTTTTTACCTCTAAAGATATCTACTCTATCTCTTAGACTTAGTTCCGCCTAAGCCTATACTATAGGAGGTGTTACTAGCTTATTAAGTAGTAATAATAAGAGTATCCCTTTATCTACTCTCTCTTCTAGAGAAGCTCTAAAGCCTATATTTATTCCTATAGGTAGAGCCCCTTCTATAGAATCTCCTACTAATATAAGGAATGCTATAGACTAGTTTATTTCCTAGTTTAAATTCTACCTAATAGCTTTAAAGATTACTAATACCTATAGTAGACTCTCTTAAACTTTCTCTATTTAATAGTATTAATACTACTTACTAGCTTTATTAGTATAAGGCTATTATAAGAGATCGCTATCTTACTAATAGAGAGTAAGCTACTAGGCTTCTAAACTTCTATACTAAATAGATATAAGCTCTAATTAAGGGAATAGAGAAATAGAAGAATAATAATTAGGCTAGACTTAAGAAGTATATTAAGTTAGAGTTTTATAATAATAACTCTATATAGTATATTAGAACTTAACCCTTTTTTATTAACTAGCTTTTAGAATATAAGACTAAGATTACTAACCTTAAAGCTTTTGTCTATAAGTATATTATTATATCCTAGAAGTATATAAATAATAGAGTGCTTAATTAATACTTATAATATACTTAGTTCCTTTAGAAACTATTAATTAAGACCTAGGAAACTCTTTTTAAGTAGTATAAGTTTATAACTTACAATCTAGCGTCTTTCTAGTTCAAGTAGTTAATAGAGAAAGTTAAGAAGTTAATTCTTATTAAAGAATCTTTCTAGGTATTTAAGTAGTTAGAAGCAGTCGATTTATTAGATACTCTTAAGTATTTAATCAAGAGTATCTAAGAATAAAATACACTAAGAACTTATAATAGGTGCTATCTCTAGATAATAATACCTACTACTATAAAGTAGTATAATTCTAATTAAGAAATTAGGGGATAGAGTAAGATGTAATAATAGATTAATATTACTAAATAATAATTAAATATATTATAAGAATATAAGATTCTTAAATTAAGTTAAGTATATTATTCTAAGGAATAAGAATAGCGCTACCTATATACTATAGCCCTAAGTAGGTACCCCTATACTATACTCGGCCTACTTAGTATACTTAATTACTAAGTAAGGTAAGTAGACTAATTACCTCTTAGCGGCGCTCTAGTACTTAGCCCCCTTATAACCTCTTAGTACTAAGTACTTACTTAACGGTGTGCTATATCTTTATTTATAATACTATTCTCTCTTCCTCTAGCTTTTATTCTTAAAAGTTATATACTGTCTTTACTATATCTAATAGAATTACAAAAAAATTAAAAGCTAAATACTTCTTAACTAAACGCTATTAAGACTTAGTATTCTATTTTTATATTACTAGATCTATTATATCTACTTCTTATAGCTATTACCGCGGGTAATTGCTTTATTATTATGTTAATACTTATTCTAATTTTTATACTAAAGATATTTCTTTAAGCGCTAAATATAACCTTATAGTTACTTATAAGAAGTGGGAGTAGCTATATACTTAGAGTAAGAAGACTTATTATTACCTCTATAAGGCTAATAAGGTAATTACTAAAGTATATTACTATTAAGCCTAGCTTATATAGAAGCTAGCTATTTAGAAGAACTAGTCCTTAGAGGCTATTTCCTATAAGTTAGCTTCTATTAAAGAGTTTAAGTATCTTAAGTAACTTAAGTAAGAGTAACTAAGTTCTTCTTCTAAGTTACTAATAGATTTCTTTAATCCGGCTCTAGCCTTTTTAGATATTTTTACTATATCTTCTTTATTCTAGAGCGCTTTAGATAGCCTTTCTTCTAAGCTTTTCCCTATTTTTATAGAGCTCTTAACTTCTTAAGGTACTTCTATATAGCCTCTTCGCTTCTACTAAGGTTAGTATATAGCTTCTGTATATTTTCTAAGTCTAGATAGCCTTTCTATTTTATAAGGTATTAATATTTATTATCTTTAAACTTATTACTATTATCTAGAATTCTCTATACTTTATATTATTCTTTTCATTCTATTAGGTAGTTATCTAGTACCTTAGCTAATACTAGTATCTTAGAAGGTATAGATTCTAATAGTAAGATATAAAATACTAGGTATGTTTTTATTCCCTTTAGTAATTTAAGCTTATAGCTCGAGTTCTTAATATTTCTAATAATCTTAAAAGGTCCTATTTTACTATAATCTAATTTCTTACTTAGCTTTATTATCTTAATATTTTTTTATAGAAGGTAAACTTTATTCCCCTTCTTAAGTATAGGTTCTCTAGATCTATATTAATTATAGTAAAATACTAACTACTATAATAGAGATTTAATATCTCTTTATAGTTTTTAGTATATATACTATATTTCTTCTATAGTTAGTCTAGCTAACTCTACTAAACTTTAGACTTCTCTAGGTTCGTGGTATAACTAGATATAGTATCTATAGTTAGTATAGAATAGTATTTATTCTATTATCTTATTTACGCTTATATTATATACTAGCTATATAAGTAGTAATAGAAATATCTAGTTTATTTATTAGTAATCTATATATTCTTTTAAATACTATTCTAGTACTTAGTTTATACGCTCTATCTATCTATCTATCTATCTATAGATAGTAAACTATTAAAAGCTTATAGAATAGTCCTAGCTATCTAGTAAGCGCGGTCTAGAAGTTTAATATAAATAGCTTTTCTCTATCTAAGATAATTTCCTTAATGTTACTATTATATTCTAGAGGAATATATATACTAATTCTTTAGTATTAAACAATTCTTTATATAGTATAAAGTATACTTTCTTTATTAGTTGGTCTATAATAGTAAGTATAGAGTTATACTTCATCTTTATTAAGAGCTCTTTAAAAAAAAGTAGTTTAATAATAAAGTCTATAGCTACTAAAGCCTATAGCTATAATAGTACTATTACTAATTTATTAACCTATATAGCTTATATTAGGTTACTTTTATTTTATAGTATAGATTATATACTATAGTATATTCCTCTACCTTCTTCCTTAGCCTTAGAAAGAAGTAAGTGCAGTTAATTACTTTAACTATTTTAAAAATTTGGCGGTATTTCTTAGTTAGACTATTATAGTATTATTAAATAATCTCTATCCACTAAGCTAGTAGTATATATACTAGTCCCCTAAATAATAGTAGATCTTTATCTATTTATTTAAATTCTTTAAGATTCTTAGAAAGAGCTCTTTAAGTATATACATTCTATATATATCCTTTCTAGATCTAGTTCTTGAGATCATTATTTATAATTATTAAGGTAGTTATAAGTATATTTTAATTATAAGTAATCTTTCTATCTAGATACTATTCTAGAATCGAGCTAACTATCTAGAGTTTTTCTTTTATATAATTTTGTCTTCTACTAAAAGCGTTAGCTTTTGTGTTCTTAGAGCCTTCATAGTAGTAAATTTTAGAATTATATATTAATAGTTTCTTAGACTATTACACCTATCTTTAGTTTAAAACCTTAGTAGTTATAAAGTAAACCAAATTCTTATAATCTATAAATACTTAAATTAGATACTTTATTTCTTCTAGATATACTCTCTATTATTTAAATGCTTCTATAATAGCTAGTAGCTCTTTATTATAGATTTTATAGTTTAGTTCTAGTCTACTAAACTTTCTTAAGTGAAATACTACTAGATGCTCAGTACTATCTATCTAGATACCCTAATCGATAATAATATACTCTAAGAACTTAATTTTCTATCTATAGAATTAGCTTTTTTCTAGTTTTATTTATAAGTCCGCTTACTATAGCGCTTAT
>NW_006913406.1:0-5091 GCF_000281105.1 Coniosporium apollinis CBS 100218 | reverse complement strand
TATAGAAAGAGAACTAATAAACTTAATCTAGAAGGGGTTAGTAGCTAACTACGCTACCTAGTTCTAATTAATAGTATCTAACACCTTATAGAATAAGACGGCGTTAACCGCGTAGTACTACTAAAAATTAAAAGAGAACGTTAAAAATAACTTAGAGGCAACTAACTAGATTATTTATAGGAAATAATCTTAATGTTAATTAGAATTAACAATCGACTATATAAATAAAAGTTAGAAAAGAAAGGCTATAACGCGCTAGTAGTAGTAGAATAAAAATAGAACTACCCTACTTAGTATAACTAAGACCTATATAGGCTAAGGCCTATAGAACTTAATATAATAAAGAGACGCCTAGGATGTTTTTCTAAGGGAAGATTATAAGGAGAACGCGGGACGCCCTTAAGAGGATAAGGACTATCCTCTAAATAAAGGAAGCCTTTTATAGGAAAGTGCTTTAACTATAAATATATAGAATATATTGCTTGAGATTATAGGTAACTAAAGAAAACCTAATTACTAGTAAAGACTAATAGTCTAAAGAAGCTAGACAAGCTAGCTGCTACTATAACTTACTTGTCACGAACCGCGGCAGATGACGCGGAACAAAGGTGATCAGTGCTAAACGTCACGTGAGGGACTGATCACTTAGGATGCCAAGAAGTACCTGATTAGTGTGATTAGTGTGATTAGGAACGGATCACTCTAATTAGGGGGATCACGGGGCGAGGCATTGTAGTATATAGGCCGCACTGTTCTCGTTCATTGGAATAGTGTACTCAACTTAAATAAGAATCTAGCATTCTTTGTAACTTGATCTGATCTCACTACGTGATATCAATCCTTACCTTGTTGACCGTATCTTGGCACTGTTCCCTATCTCCTTGATCAGGACCCCAACCATTACAGTAACCTTTATTATCTCGTAATAGCACCTCGTTACATTACTATAGGGCTATATTCTAGACTATATACTATAACGATAGGTATTAAGTACACCTAAGTAATAAGAATAGATTAGAATAATTCCCTAAACTACCGCGATTAGAGTAAGTATTATAGGTTACTAAAAAGGAATCTAGTTAGAGGACCCCTATATGTAAGAAGGAATTACGACCTCTCTTAATTAGAAAAAGGATTTAAGCAGAATCTAGTTAATAGGGTTTATAGGTAATAGGCCTAGCTACCTCTATTATAGTACTAAGCACTCTCTCTAAGAAAGAGGCTATATTATTAGAAGAGGAGTTATTATTAGAGGAATTCGGCTCTAATATCCTAAACCTAGTCCTAAATAAGGAACTAGAAGAAAGAGTACTAGAATAGAACTCTATTATAAAAAAATACCTACCTAAGATATAGTATTAGGCGTACTATAATACATGCGATCTTATAGAAGAATAAGTAGGATAATTAGAGTTTAAGGAAAAACTCTAGAAGATTAAGGTCCGCCTAACTGTATATAAAGTATAGTAGAGATCCGCTATTAGTTTTAGTAAGCTATATAAAAAAGTCTATAATCTTATTCTAGAACGACTAGTCGCAGTTATAGAGTGTATACGCTAGCTAGAATAGATACTAGATAGTATACCCCACCTAGAACACAAATACTATAATATAGTGTAAGAATATCCACCTATAGAAGTAAGATTCACTAGAGATAGAGAATATATTACCTTTAAGGGAGACTACCTTTCTAGGGAACTTTAATAGAAAGTTATAATATTACGATAGGAATTTGTAGCTAGGGATCTATAAGTAAATCTAGAACGCTAGGTTAATCTAAGTAAATTCTAGTATAATAGGATAAAGACTCTAGCTAAGGACGAGAGCTCTAGGAGCTCTAACTTAGAAGACTCTAATTTAAAAAACTAGGAGGCCTTTTAGCTAAAGGGTTAATAGAAGCGCCTACTAGAAGACTTTTAAATAGGTATAAGAGCACCTAGGTATCTAGAGTAGAATACTAAAGATATACCCTTATAATAATAAGATACGCTAGTAACCTATAAGTGTGGGTTAAGATTAGCTAATTATAGGTTAAGGCACTAATTAATTTAGGCGCTATAGCGAACTTTATATTACTATAATTTGTATAAGAAGTAAGGTTATAGTTATAATAGAAGCTCGACGCCTACCTAGTAATAGTAGTAGATAGCTAACCTTTAGGCTATAATTAGGAATTAGTAGACTAAAAAACTAAGATAGTTAGGTTAAAGATTAGACCCTATATTAAGGATATGCAGTTTAATATTATAGTAATAGGAACCTATAATATAGTGCTAGAGTTACTATAGCTTAAGGACGCGAATCTAAAGATTAATTAGATCTATTAGATACTAGACTTTTTTTTAGAGGAAATTAGTCTAAATAAGCGAAGACACGCTAGGAGACGGCCTAGAGATATATATAATCTTAGCTAAGGAACTTACTAAGGAAGTTCGAAAGAATCCTAAATAAGTATAAATTCTATAGAGTAAGTAACAAGAGTTTGTATCTACTACTACCTTATTATTTATTCTAGACGAATATAAGGACTACGTGAGGCTATTTATAAATAAGACTCTAGATAAAGCCCTACTAGTATACTAGCTATAGGATTATATAATACCTATTAAAGAAGGTAAGATACTAGAAAAGTTAGCGATTTACCTACTATTACTAGAGAAGCTAGAGGCGCTATAAGCGTACCTAGATAAAAATCTAAAGATGGAATTTATATAGAAATTCTAGTCACCTATAGGATATTCTATTCTATTCGTACCTAAGAAGAATAGTAAACTATAACTATATATTAACTACTAGGAACTAAATAATATAACTATTAAAAATAGTTATCTATTACCTTTAATTTCGGAGTTACAGAATCAACTCTAAGAAGCTAAGTAGTTTAATAAATTCAATATTCTAGGAGTATATAACCGGATTTAAATTAAGAAAGGCGAAGAGTAGAAAACCGTAATACAAACGCGATTTAGACTCTATAAGTATTTAGTAATACTATTCGGACTCACTAATACTCCTACTATATTCTAAATATATATTAATAATATTCTAAGGAAACACTTAGATGTGTTCGTAGTTATCTATCTCGATAATATACTAGTATACTTAAAGACGGAAGAAGAATATATATAATATATTAGATAAGTCTTAGAAGCGCTCTATCGAGCGAACTTATAAATAGTACTAGAGAAGAGCTAATTCTATTAATAGGAAATTAAGTTCTTAGGGTATATTATTACGGATTATAGTATCTAAATAGATAAAACTAAGGTGTAGGTAGTACTTAAATAGCTTATACTAAAGTTAGTAAAGGACGTGTAATTGTTCCTAGAATTAGCGAATTTCTATAGGAAATTCATATAAGGCTACTCCTAGATTATAGTGCCGCTAACTGATCTTACGAAGAAAGATTAAGAATTCTAGTAGAATAAAGTAGCTAATAATACTTTTTACACACTAAAGAAATAGTTTAGTATAGAACTAATTTTGATAATATTTGACCCGATAAGAGCTATTATTATTAAAATAGATACTTTAGATCTAGCTATAGGCGTATATCTAAATTAATAAGATAACGAAGGATGTTAGTATCTAGTAGCATTTCACTTATAAAAGTTTAGTAGACTAGAACTAAACTACGAAATCCATAATAAAGAGCTACTAGCTATTATTAAAGTATTTAAGTAATAGAGGGTATATCTAGAAGGAGTAAAGTATCTAATTTAAGTATTTATAGATTATAAGAATTTAGTATACTTTACTACTACTAAGGTATTAAACTATAGATAAGTATAATAGCTTAAGAAATTATTAATATTTAATTTTGAAATTTACTACTAGAAAGGCTCCGAAAACGCGAAAGCCGACGCTTTTAGCAGAAAACTAGATTATATAGGGGAGAAGCCCTAGATAGTTAGCTTAATTCTAGAACAGTATTTAAATAGAAAGATTACTTATAATTAAGGTACGCTAGCCGCTACTATAGTAATTATAGATAATAACCTTAAGGATTATATATAGGAAGTATACGCGTAGGACACTTATACTTAGAGAGCACTTTCTAAGAAACTTAAAGGATTTAAATAGATAGATAGCGGTCTACTACTATTTAAAGGCCTAGTATACGTCCTACTAGCCTAGTAGATAGAGATTATTCGATAGTACTATAATAGACCTACTAAGAGGTATTATAGAATATATAAAATAGTCGAAGCAATTAGCCGCACCTACTTCTTCTCTAGATTAAGAAAGAAAGTAGAGGAATATATTATAGTCTATAATCTATACTATAAGATAAAACTAACCTAGTATAAGCTATATAGGTTAATGAAATTAGTAGTAATACTAATATAGCTATAGGCTTCGATAGCTATAGATTTTATTATTAAACTACCTCTTTCTAAAGAACCTTTAATAAAAGTAAAATATAACTCCGTGCTCACTATTATGGACCGATTAATAAAAGAAGTACGCTTTATACTATATAAGAAATCATCTAATACTAAAGAGTTAGCATACACCTTCCTCTAAAATGTAATAGTAATATAAGGCCTATTTAAGGAAATTATCTTAGATAGAGATAAGCTATTTATATTAAACTTCTAGACCTCGCTTATAGTATAGTTAGAACTAGCCTATAAGCTTTTAATAGCTTACCACCCCTAAATAGATAGATAAACCGAGTGTATAAACTAAGTACTAGAGTAGTACTTAAGAGGTTACGTGGATTATAGATAGATAAACTAGGTATTACTACTACCGCTTATATAGCTAGTATGTAATATAAGCGTAAACAAGATAATAGGATAAATACCGTTCTACGCGAATAATAGATACTATACCTAGATATTCTATAAACCCTAAGGTTTCTAGACCCTAGTAAAAGCAGCTAGGTTAATAATAGAAGAAATACAATAAATATACTAGAAATTATAGAAAGACATCGAGTTTCTATTATAAAGATTGGTATTTTACTATGATAAATATAGATCTAGAGGAGCTATACTTAAAGAGGGGGATAAAGTTTATCTTCTTTAGAAAAATATTAAGATAATAAGGCTAAGCAAAAAATTAGACTATATTAGAATAGGACCT
>NW_006913405.1:0-5509 GCF_000281105.1 Coniosporium apollinis CBS 100218 | reverse complement strand
AACTTCCCTAGTATAGTTACCAAAATGTTATAGGTAAGAGGTTTAAGTATAAACTTAGATAAGTAGGTTATATATATCTATAGAGGTAAGATATTAAGGTAGAACTATTAAGGTAGTAATAGAACTAGAGTAATAGATTATATAAGACTAGATAGTATATAGAATAAGTATAATACTACTTAATACTATAATGTAACTAGTAATTAATTATCTAAAGAATCTTAAACCTCTATACGCGTACTCTATACTAGCTTCTATATAATAAACCTTCTGCACCACTATAATACTAAGCTATAAAACAAACTGAATATAAGCTTAATAGAACATTTGACTAAATAAGAAATATAAGATAATCTAAGTATAAGACTAGAATAGAAGCTAGATAGTTAACTATATAGTAAAGTAAGTAGTACTCTAAGTAATAAACTAAGAGATTAACTAAGAGATTGACTGTAAGATTAACTAAAATACTAACTAAGATATTAACTAAGATATTAACTAAGATATTAACTAAGATATTAGCAAAAATATAATTAAAATATAAGCTAAGAAATAGACTAAGAAGTAATCTAAGAAGTAAACTAGAAATATACTAAAAGAAAACTAAAAAAGACTAATATCTAAATAAAGAAAAAAAGCATTTCTTATATATAGAATAAAGAATACTAGAGGGGTTTTTAAGAGGGAGAATACCCCTTATATCTAAGAAAAAGAGTAATAAAAAGATATAAAAAAGAGATAAACTCTTAAAAATCTTTATATACTAAACTCTTTCTACTAATACTCTAAACTATTTTAGTATAAAATAGGCACACCTCGTCTTCTCTAATATTAAGGCTACTTATAGTCTTATCGTCTATATAAGCTATCTAAAAATTTTTAGAAAGAAGAAATCTTTATATTAAGAAAAGAAAGAGATAATTATTAGTTATTAACTATTTACTTTTATTTATTAGCTATAGAAATACTTAATACCCGATTCGATTATAGACATCTATAAAAACTAGAAGTAAAAGAGCGCGCAACTAAATAGTAAGTAGCTAATTAGATACTTTTAGAATTAAACTCAACCGGCTAGTTTTATTAAAGCTTAATATAAAGTTTATTTAGGGTTATCTAAAGTAATCTAAAGAATATGTCTTATATAAAATATATTCTTTAGCGATACGATTTGCTCTAGCTATACTATATATTAAAAAACGAATACAATATACAAATAGATATATAGACTAATTTTTTAGAGATTATAATAAATCTAGGCAAATCTATTTATAGTAGAGCTCTAAGTTTTACTAAAGATATAGTATATTTAATAAACCTATCTAGAATACTTAGATTACTGGAATACTATAAGATTACTTGCAGAATTTTAACTTGTAATAATAATATTATTTAACTAGCTATATCTATTAACTACGCATTAAATATTGATATTCTAGTTAGCTAATTATTAATTTTGAACTAAGCTCTATTTATACTAGTAGTTGCTCCTATTATTCTTATAGTATAGCTTTATTTTCTCTTTAAGCCGCATTTCTAATACTAAAGCCTTAATTCTATAATAATAACTACTCTACTACTTCTAAGTTACTACTCTTTTAGCCTAATTAATAGCTATCTTACTAGTATTTATCTAGCGCTCTATTTTAATAATATCTTAAAAATACCCCTAGCTTTTCTTAATTGAATAAAAGCTTAGTAAGTTTAGTAGCTAGTTAACAAGCTAGTCTTTTAGATTCTAAATAGCTATACTATAATAACTAGTATTATTTAAGGTTAACTATATCTTTCTATCTAGATTCTTTTACTAGATAGTATAATAGTAAGTTATAAGTATATCTTTTACAGTCCATATAGTATAACAATAGGTATTAAGCTCTTTCTTACTCTCTTTACTCTTACTCTTACTCTTATTCTTAGCTATTCTATTGTATACTCTTATAAAATTCTTATATTTAAAGTAGTATTTAGTAGTATATTTAATCTTTCTACCCTTTTAGACACTAGCTGTAAGGCTATTATTATAGTACTAGATATAAGTATTAATTCTTAAAGAGAAAGATAACTCTTTATTCTCTCTATCTACTATATACTCCTTTTTTTAAGCTTTAAGTATTCTACCTTAGCTTAATTCTCTTAGTTAAGCTCTATTTAGAGCAACTTCTTTATTCCTTTATTTTCTAGCTTCTATATATAGATAGAAGGGTATAAGAAACTACCTTTAATAGTAGCACTGCTTAGTATAAAGCCAAATCTAATCTTGAATAACTAGTTAATAGCATAACTATTTAATAGCGCTTTTTTAGAATAAGAGATATTAAATTAATACTATGCTAGCTTTCTAAAAGCTATAATATATTTACCAGTTTATATAAATAGAGTCTTTTTATTAATCTTCTAGTCTATTTAATTACAAAACTACAAACACTCTATTTTATTATTCTCTAAAAGAACTAATTTTAATACTACTCTACCTCTTATAATCTTAAGTAAGTATATTAAATTATAGTAGTTATAAGTAATATTCTCTATTATTAAACACATCAGCATTATAATAAGCTCTCTAAGAATAGATATAGTAGTAATCTTTATAGACTCTATTCTATTCTTAAGAATGAAATTTTTATTAGTATAAATATTTATTACCTCTAAAATCTTAGAGCTACTTATAAGATTTTAGAGGCACTAAGCTTATATTCTTCTTAAAAGTAGCTTATAAGATAGCTTAGTTATTAAGCCCTTTTACTATAATTTTAGAGATACTAAACTACTAAGTATAATGGGATGTTACTACAAAGTAATAGTTCTAACTAAGGGGTTAGAGAATAGTATAGAATATAATAACGTGAGTTAATATTACAAAGTAGTTAATTAAGTATATTATAAAAATAATAAGTTCTTATCCTAAGTTAAGTATACTATTCTAATAAGTAAGAATAGTACTATCTACATACTTGAGCCTACAGCTTATACTCTTGTACTATAATTTCTTCAATATAGATTCTCTTAGCGGAATTACCTATATTTACTAATAATCCCTTTAATATAGCGTTTCTTAGCGGAGTTACCTATACTATATATTATATCTTTCTAGAAATACTATTTTTTAGAAACTATATAACCTTTTAGAAACCCTTTATAAAAAGTTATTTAGAGTTATAATACTATTCTATCTTTCTACCTTCTTAGCTTTATTATATATAAAGCTTAAAAATCAAAACCTTTTTCTTACTATCTTAAGCTTATAGATATTATTATTATAGAAGTCATTAAAATACCTACTTCTTACTTATATTATTAGCTATTAAAGATACTATATATAGTGGACCCATAGTTACGTTATTAAACTAGATATATTACTAAGAATCGTAGACACAATCTAGTTATAACTAAAACAGAAGTATTAGTTATTTATTATATTTTATTATTATTATCTCTTTCCAACTTCTCTATAGTTAGAAACTAGATTACAAGATATAACTAGCTTTAGTAAAGCTAGAAGTATATAAAGTTTAAAAAGTAGTCTTTACTACTTTTATAAAGAAGAGTTACCTAAAGAAATACATATCTCTATATAAGAAATGTTTTAATAAGATAGTAGCCTAGAAGCTAGTTTTTATTTAAAAAGGTAAAGTATCTCAAATAGAAATAGAAATATATTACTACTTAAAAATTTCTATTTAATCTAATATTATTTTCTAATGATCTAGATACTATTCTTTCGTTTTCTTTTAAGGTGAATTTTAGTTTTAATATTAAACCTATTCTTGATATTAGATCATAATTCTCTATATCTATTGAGATTCATAGCTATCTCTTAATTATTCTCTAAGTCTAGATAGCTTTTCTATTTCACAAGGTACGATTATTTACTATTATTAAGCTTGGTGCTATTATTAAGAATCTTTTATATTTTATATTGTCTTTCTTATTTTACTAGATAGTTATCTAGTATTATAGCTAATTCTAGTATTTCTAAAGATACTAGTTCTAACAGTAAGATATAGAATACTATATATATCTTTATTCCTTTTAGTAAGTTAAGCTTATAGCTTATGATTTTGATTTTTTAATAAGCTTAGAAGATTCTATTCTAATATTCTCTAATTTTGTACTTAGTCTTATAATTTTAATATTTTTTTTTAAAGAAAGTAAACTTTTTTTATTAGGATATATTCTCTAAATCTATATTTATTATAGTAAAATACTAACTATTATAATAGAAATTTGAAGTTTTTATAGTTTTTAATATATTTTATATATTTTTTATAGTTAGTTTAGCTAAATCTACTAAGGTCTAGACTTTCTTAGATCTATAGAATAGCTAAATATAGTATTTATAGTTAGTATAAAATAGCATTTATTCTATTATCTTATTTATACTCATAATATATATTAGCTATACTAATAACAAGAGTAATACCTAGTTTATTTATTAGTAATCTACATATTTCCTTAAATACTATTCTAGTACTTAATTTATTTACTCTATCTATATATCTATCTATAGATAATAGGCTATTAAAAGCTTGTAAAATAGTTCTAGCTATCTAAAAAGTATAGTCTAGAAATTTAATAAAAAATTGCTTATCTCTATCTATAATAATTTTCTTAGATAAAATCTATATTACTATTATATTCTAGAGGAAAGTATATATTAGTTCTTTAGTATTAAACAATTCTTTATATAGTATAAAGTATACTTTCTTTATTAATTAGTCTATAACAGTAAGTATAGAGATATATTTTATCTTTGTTAGAGGTTTATTAAAAAGAGGTAGTTTAATAATAAAGTCTATAGCTACTAAAGTCTATAGCTATAATAGTATTACTACTAACTTTGTTAGTTTATATAGCTTATACTAAGCTACCTTAATCTTATAGTATAGATTATATACTATGATACATTTCCCTCTTTTCTTTCCTAGTTTTAAAAAGAAGTAGATACGGTTAATTACTTTAACTATCTTAAAGATTCTCTAGTACTTCTTTGTAAAACTACTATAGTACTATTAAATAATCTCAATTCGCTAGATTAATAGAATATATATTAGTTTCTTAAATATTATTAATTCTTTATTTATTTATTTAAATGCTTTAAGGTTCTTAGAAAGAGCTCTCTTATGATAGGTGCTATCTCTAGATAATAATAATATTACTAAGAGTATACTATAATCCTAATCAAGGAATAGGGAATAGTGTAAGATATAATAAGATTAGATTAATATTACAAGGTAAACAATTAAGCATATCAAAAGAATACTAGATTCTTATTTTGAGTTAAATATACTATTCTAAGAAACTAGAATTTCGCTATCTATATACTTAAGCCTATAGCTTATACCCTTATACTATAGTTCTCTTAGCATAGTTTCTTATAGTAGAATTATCTATAATAACCGATAATTCCTTTAATATAACTTTTCTTAGTGGAATTACCTATATTGTATTCCGTGCTTTTCTAGGAAATATTGTTTTCTAGAAACTACGCTTTTCTAGGAAATCCTTT
>NW_006913404.1:0-5514 GCF_000281105.1 Coniosporium apollinis CBS 100218 | reverse complement strand
ACCTTCTTATTTAGTGCCTTAGGTACTAGAAAGCTCTTTACCTACTAGGTATTATATAGAATAGTGCGTATTATCTAGAGAGGGGTAATATCTAGGTTTAGTTAACTAATTTTAGAAAAAGTCTAAGTAAAAGCTACCTTTTAGTTTATTACTATAGCTTTAAAAAGCTTCTACTCTTTTAGCTATAACCCTTCTCTAACTACTATTACCTTTAAACGCTTAGGAGGCACCTTATATTTAACTAATAAATCTATAAAATGCGGCTTAATCTAGTAATTATATAGCCTCTTTAGATAAAAGTAACTATAAATACTCGCTCTCTTAATTGCTTTTTATTTCTAGTTAAGAGAGTCTCTAGACTTAGATCTATTAGACTTTAAAGAGTCTATAGGACGAACTTTATCTATCTTACACTTATAGAGCGTTAAGATATATAACTAGTTTTAGTATACCTCTACCCTTTAGCGATATAACTCCTACTTAAGGGTAGTATTATTGAATCTCTTTAAGAATTATGTTATTAAAGCGAGCTTAATACTATTTACTATAAGTAGTAAGGTTTAATATAGGCGCTTTTAAATTATAGGTTAAAATACTTAGAATACTTAAAGGTAGAGGTTAGCCTTTTAATCTAGATTAACCTTAAAGCGGTTAGCGCGGTTAGTAAAGCTTTAGTTCCCCTTAAAATATTTACTTAAAATCTTAAACTCCAAACTCTAAATATAATTATAAAAATAATAAAACTATCCTCTTACTAGAGTATTATGCGCTAGCGTAAAATCTAATACGAAAATATAGCTAGCTACTATCTCGCTTACTCTTTTAAAGATACTAACCCTATAAGGTGGATTATTTAATCTAGAATCTCTTTTATATAGCTTATAATAAACCTTACCTTATATAAGCTATTAATAGAGGTAATCTAGTACTATATCTCTCTACTTAAAAAGTACTAAATTAATACTAACCTATAGTAATAGAGAGGCACCCCTAGAATAATATTCTAAGATATATTCTTTACTATTAAAAATAGAGTGTCGATAGTCACCCTACTAATCTAAATAGGCATGTTAGTAATAATCTTAAGGAACTTAGTCTCCTTATTATTTACTATAACTAATTAGTAACTATATATATACTTAGGAAGATTATTAATAATAAGACTAGCCTTCTTAGTATATCTCTCTTTAATAAGGTTTATTTTAGCTCTAGTGTCTAGAAGAGCTATTAAGAACACTACATCTTAGTAATCTCCTATAAAAATAGAAATAAGAGGGCACTTATAGTAATGCTTTTATTACTTTTAGTAGATCTCTCACTCTATAAGCTCTTCTATAGTATAGAACTAGATATAGCTAATATAGAATGCCTCTTTTAAAGCTTCCTACTTATTAGTAGACTACGTAAGCTTCCCTTTAAGGTTCTTAACTTTATTCTTAAGGACTACTTCTATTAAGAGCTTTTAGACTTTAGGTATTCCTATAAGTAGCTAACTAAGAGAAAGTATAATTTTTTACTTTATAATTAGCTCTACTATCTCCTCTAAAAGCTAGTTATTAGTTAATAGACCCTATACTTTAATAATCTTTACTCGCTCTATCTTAGTATTCTTCTTTTTAGTTATAGGCTTAGTTATAAGCGCCTCTACTATAATTGCGTTATTTATTAGCTTAATCTCCTATACCTATAGCTCTAGTTCTACTATCTAAGAAGTCTACTAGTTTAGTAGTAGCTATAATAGTAAGATAGTAGTTCTATTATAATAAAAGTATTCTCTATTATATATTTCTTTTATAACTATAGGCTTTAGTCTAGGCTTAGTAACCCTTATATTATTACTAATAATAGTAGAGCGGTTATTAAACTCTTAGCTATAAGCTTTTTATATACCTCTATAGTATTCTTCTTAATACATAACACTTCCTTAAGTAGCTATATTAACACCCTATCTAGACTCTATAGAGTAGGCCCTATATTTACTATTAATAAGTTCCTTCTTCTAGTACTCTAGTAACTTCGGGCTAATCTCTTCTTTATTACTTTTTAAATTATTTACACTAGGCTCTAAAAGAGTAATTAAAGAAGCTAATATCTTTATACCTTTTATTATAAAGTGCCGTTCTAGCGCCTCTAGCTTATTCTCTTATAGTAAATAGATTAGCTATCTAGAACTCTTATAGGTGCCTTTAATAATTTAGTTTCCTTCTATATAGTAGTATTCTTTCTTAATTATCTCTAATAGTTACTTATAGTTAAGGTAGAAGTTATACTACTTTCTATAACCCTCCTAGTAGTAAAATAAATTTAAAAGTCACTAGTTTATAGAAGGCACTCCTAAACCCTAATTAGTATAGAAAGTATTATTTCTAAATATATACTAGTTCTAAGAAGAAGGCTAACTAGAGTAGTTTATAGAATAAGAATAGAAAGCTTCTACTTTTCTCTAAAAAGCTACAAACTTCTAGCTATTATAATACACATTTCTATATTAAGGTATTTAGATTATTAGGCTACTAATACTAGCTTAGTTAAGACCTATTATAGTAAACTACTATACTAGATTATTAATCTCACTCTTATAAATAGGTAGAGGCGCCTTCTAAACTATAGAGATAGCTAGTATTACTAGCTAAGTAGTTTATAAAAGAATATAACCTTAGCTTAAGGTTACTACTATTAAAAGAAATAGAGGAGCTTTAGGAAATAAAATATTCTTAACCTTTATAGTCTTTACGCTCTAAGCCCTATTAATTAAATACTTAAGAGCATCTAGTAAATTAACTACTTCTAATTACTTAAATACCTAGAAGGACTTTTTAATAAGAATTAACTTATTAACCTCCTCTATTAACCGCTTGAATTAGAAGAATAATAGGTTATAAGTTATAAGCTTATACTATTTAAAGAGAGTTTCTTAGGTCTTAATAGGTAGCTTTTAAAGAAACTAAGTATATTACGAGTATTAATCGAGCACTTTATTCTCAATATATTTCTAGAATATAATAATATACTTATAGGTAAAAGCTTTAAGGTTAGTAACCTTAGTCTTATATTTAGAAAGCTATTTAATAAAGAAAAGTTAGGTTCTAATATACTATATAGAGTTATTATTATTAAACTCTAGCTTAATATACTCTTTAAGTTTAGCCTAATTCTTATTCTTCTACTCCTTTATCCCCTTAATAGTGGCTTATAGCTACTTAGTGTAAAAGTCTAGAAGCCTAGAAGCTCACTCTCTATTAGTAAGATAGTAGTCTCTTATAGTAGCCTTATACTAATAAAGCTAGTAAATAGTGTTAATACTATTAAGTAGAGGAAGTTCTAAGGAATCTACTATAGGTATTAGTATTTTTAGGGCTATTAGGCGAGATTTAAAATAAGATATAAGCTAATCCGTAGCACTCTTTATATTAGAGGGGGACTCTATAGAAGAAGCTCCGCCTATAGGAATAACTATAGACTTTAGAGCTTTTTTAGAAGAGGGTATAAGTAGAGAAGTATTCTTATTATTACTATTTAATAAACTAGTAGCACCTCTAGCTATATAGACTTAAGCGATACTAAGTCTAAGAGATAGAGTAGATATTTAAGGGGATAAAGAATATATTAAATTAAAAGTCCTAATAAGAGTAAATAGGAATCCTTTAAAAGTAAGTAGTATAATAGTAGATAATACTTAAAAGCTTCTAATAAGAATATAGCACTAATTCCTTATAAGAGAAGAGTTCTATAAATACTTACTAGCTCTTTTATAGTAACTCCTATAGCTCTACTTCTATTTACTACTTCCTAGATTTTAGAGATATCTTCTACTAGTTAGAGTTTTATTCTAGCTAAAATATAACCCTATTCTTTTATAAAGGCGGATCTAAACTATCTAGAACTTCCTTATAGCTATACTCGAAATAGATATATAATAATCTTACTAAAGGGGTAGTTTTTAGCTCTTCCTATGTAACGAAGGTGCTATTACGAGATAATAAAGGTTACTATAATAGTTAGGGTCCTAATTAAGGAGATAGGGAATAGTGCTAAGATATAGTCAACAAGGTAAGAATTAATATCACGTAGTGAGATTAGATTAAGTTATAAAGAATACTAAATTCTTATTTAAGTTAAGCACACTATTCTAATAAACGAGAATAGTGCGGCCTATATACTATAATGCCTCGCACCGTAATCCCTCTAATTAGAGTAATCCGTGCCTAATCACACTAATTATACTAATTAGGTACTTCTTAGTATTCTAAGTAATTAGTCCCTCACGTAACATTTAGCACTAATCACTTTTATTCCGCGTTATCTACCGCGGTTCGTGACACTATCTCTCTCCCCTAATAGCTTTCGTCCTAAAAGGTATGTTCGCCCTCTTTCTATAATATACTAAAAGCACCTAAGCTAACATCCTTAAGATTCGTGTTAAAGTAGTAGGGCTCCGCTAGTCTTAAATAATCCTCCACTAAACGCTATAACAACCTAGTGTTCTACTTTTATTCCTCTAGTTCCGATATGCCTACCCTATGTAGTCGCTATTACTCTAAGTCGCTATCCTATTACGTGGACGTCCGTTCTAGCTATTATGCCGAGTGCATTTCTTTAGGCGCTAAATACGACCTAGTCGTTACCCGTAGAGAATAGGAGTAGCTCTATACTTATAGTGAAGAAATTCGTAAAAAGCTTTATAAAGCTAAAAGAGCGATTATAAAGGCGAACCTCCGTTATACCTAGCTTAAAGATGAGCTAGCTAAGTAGGAAAACTATTCTTTCTAACTTATATCACGCGAACTATTATTAATTAAGGAGGTAGAGGCTCTAGAGTAGAGCTAGCTAAGCCCTCCTCCTAAGTTCTTAATAGACTTTCTAGATCCCGCGCCTATTACCTTCTTAGACGTGCTTACTATATCTCCTACGACTTAGAACGCCTTAGATAGGTTTCCTCCCTTATTCTTTAAGCCTACCTCTAATAAGGTCTTGGGTCCTTATAGTACTTCCTTATAGCTTGTTCGCATCCGTTAAGGTTAGTACGTAGCTCCTATATATTATCTAAGTCTAGGTAGCCTTTCTATTTTATAAGGTATTACTATAGCCCGTCCTTAAAGTTAGTGCTATTATCTAGAATTCTTTATACTTTATATCGTCCTTCTTATTCTATTAGGTAGTTATCCGGTACCTCAGCTAATACTAGTACTTCTATAGGGGCTAGTTCCAATAGCGAAATATGGAATACTAGGTGTATTCTCATTCCCTCTAGTAGGTCTAATTTGTAGCTTGTGTCCTTAATGTTTCTAATAATTTTAAAAGGTTCTATCCTAACGTGGTTCAATTTTTTGCTTAGCCTTATTGTCTCGATGTTTTTCTAGAGGAGGTAAACTTTATCCCTCTCTTTAAGTATTAGTCCTCTAGATCTATGTTTATTATAGTGGAATGCTAATTATTACAATAGAAATTTGATATCTTTTCGTAATTCTTAGTACATCTATTATATTCCTTCCACCGTTAACCTAGATAACTCTA
>NW_006913403.1:0-5607 GCF_000281105.1 Coniosporium apollinis CBS 100218 | reverse complement strand
TTGCCGTTGTCCAGATTGCGATTGGAATCGCGGTTGGCTTGTTTTTGAGCTCGTGGTTTATCTACCTGTTTCCGGGGAAGAAGAAGAGCGCCTTGTTTAGCTTTTGAGGGGCGGTGGATTGCGGCTGTTGGTGTAGGCGGGAGGCTTCGTATGCATGGCGCGGCGTATCTTCTGACGGAACTGGTGTACAAGGTTGGGCTGAATACTACGAGCATTTGCTGTCTGCCAGGCACACTCTACTTGTCCCGTATGGGATTCCTAGGTAGTAGATTGAAAATGCAGATATAATGTTGCCAATGGTATCGAGCCACGTGACACTTTAATCAAGGCTCAAGGAAGCGGTAGCCGATATCATGTATGACCAACTCGGCTTACCTTCTTCAAACTTTCTCCCCGCCGCAGGCCAGCCATGAGCAACATTGTCGCCCGATCAAGTGCACTTGGGGACCAGAGGTTTTCGCCGGAGAGGTGCCCAGGCGCCATTTCCGCTTTAGGAATCTAGCTATATATTCTATAACTTTCAGAATATTACCTCATCCATCCCAGGAGTTCCTGGTTGTCTTCGATGGTCTAGTGGTGATGATTTCCGCTTGTCATCAAACGCTGATTACAAGTACCGCGGGAGACCGGTTTGTCACGTGACTTCGTTGTTCTCTTAGCCGTTTACTAACAAAATATCACAGGGGTTCGATTCCCCGTCGGAGAGACATTTTTTTTAGCTTTTTCATCGGTGTGAGCAAAAGTATGTAGAGGACCGAAGCTGCTGTTGTTTTGATCGTAGGTCTGTTCGAATATAGAGCAGTTAATCTGGCTGGACCTAAAGGACGATGTTGGCCACCTGTTGCGTCCGTTGGGAGGTGTAGTCACGTGATCCGAGGACGTCGCGCCGTTCTCGAAAGTCCCCACCGCATGCAAGCCTCACTACGCGTACAGTACCCACAACGATCTTTTAGTCTACCTGTTCATAGAACTGTCAACAGGTAACAACCGAAGCTGTTTGCTGCAGTTTTGGTCTCGAAGTTTATTCAGTTGAGCCTTCTGGTAGCGTGATGTCTACGTACAGCTGAGGCTCGACTATAAACCAGCCGCGTTGCTCTCAGGTAAGTCTCCAGCCGCAAAGTGCCGCAGCATCCTTCAGTAGAGTGCAGAAGATGTAGTAACGCAGGATGTTGTATTGTAGGTAGCCTCCATAGTCCCTCTCCCCCACTCTCCCCGTCGAAGTCCCTACCGCTTGTCCGGCCATCTCCAGCGTGGTGTCTGATGCTCTCTGAATTTCAGCCACCTTGTCAACCGTGGGTCTGTCTCTGCGCTCTCAGGTCCTCCATTACCCCGGACTTGCCAGTGATTGGCCTGCAGAAGAGACGATGTTTATGTGCGAAGTAGTGGTAGAACGGTGCCAGCGTCTTATCGAACTTGGTGCCGGATACGATGTCGAGAAGACAGGGGTGGATAGGAATACTGTTACCCTGGATTTGGGATCTAGATACTGTTAGCCTAGGCGTCAAGAACGGGCGGCGGACGATCCGCGAGGAACCATACCTCTGAGCGGGAAAGCCGAAGCTCGATTCGGGCTGAGCCATGGAGAGATCGACCCTGCCGTCAGGGCGGTTACGCACCCGAACTTGCGACCTACAGCATGGTTTCTTGCACTTGTTGGACCAGTCGAGAATCTCCTCCTTCCACAATCGCATGTCTACGTCCCGATTGTTGCTCTTGAGGCTAGTTGCGGCAACCGACATCAGCACTGCGCTACGGAAATAGCGGCAGAATTCTTGGAATATGCTCCGGGCGGTTGCTTCCTCTTGCCCCTTGATCATTGCGGCCGTCGGTGGGGTGCTCCTCTGCTTCGACGGCAGGCGCTGTGCGGTCTTAGGGTTCATCGCCGCTATGTGACGCAAAGCATCGAGGTCGTAGTCCTCGTCAGCATGCCCAAGTACGAAGAGGCCAAGATCGTCGAGGAGCGCATCCATTACTGTCAACCACATTGCTGGCATCGGGAAGCCCGCATAGATGACGGCAAGGAGAAGAAAAAGCCGCTTCATCTTGTAGTGAAGAGCGCCCCGTTGGACCCGGCCGTCGCTTTTCGCGAACAAGTCGGTCCAGCGAATCTGATTTAGTAGCAGCCGGCAGTGGTAGACGTTGTCTCGGACGAATAGAAGGCTCAGCCTGCTGATGTCGGTAGCCCATGCGGCCTTTTTGCTATACGCTCGAAGGAGCTGCAACGGTCGCTCAACAACTATCTCAAATGCTTTGTAAATCTCTTGAACTACTTTGGCGTTTGGAATTTTTCCCCACTTCGCCTCAAATTCCTGTCGCGGTCAGAGCAAGGTTCATTGGAGATAAGAGCGTTGCGTACCTTTGCGAGATCTCTGTCCAGTTGCAAGAGCTCGGCCCTTGATGCGGCTGCATACTCGTCTTTGCCGTCATCCTTAGGTCTGGTAATGACCAGCTTTTCCGGGACGTTGCCGGTTTGGACGATGAAGAGCTTCGAGCAACTTCCGGGGCGCCATCCGCAATAAAATTCTGGGACGAAAGTTTTGACCTTCATGATCCGGTTCGCAAAGAGATTGCTATCGAGCTGGTACTTGGACGTTCCGATCTTGCTAACGGTTTGATCTCCAGGTAGTTCATAGAGAACACCGCAAAGTCCGTTCGTCCCTATCCCTTCAAGCCACCCCTTGAGCAACCTTGTCCCTGTTTGGTCAAGTTCAGATTGTCCCGCAATATTGCGAAGCTCTGACTTGGCGGCTCGGAGCCGCTCTATGCGATCGATGTCGGAGTCGTCACCGCGGGAGCTCCATATCTTGACTACTAGGCTTCGCTCCAGAGCAGTGCATGACGTGTGAGTCTCGGCGATCGCCAGCCTCGACTTCTGAAGCAGCATCATTCTGCGGCACATCTCTTTGTTTTCTTGCGATCGGACTGGTATGCCCCGGCTGAAGATCTCGAGCTTCAAATTAGGCATGATGACATTTTCGTCGTAGTACTTCATCGCACGTCTTAAGACTTCCTGCTCGTTCGGTTGAAACCACTGATTCTCCCAGTTCTGTGTTGTGTTTCGTTAGCATCTTGGGTGTAGCTTACTGGGGTTGACTGTTTCCTACCCCGAAGCCAGTGTGGTTGGCGTATCTATTCTGGAGGTGTACGGCTGAAAGCCACGAGCGACTCAGCGAGACGCACTGCGCACGAGGAGGCTTTATCATCAGTCTGAAAAACGCCGGCTCAAGCACTAGATGGAGAGCGAGCGTATCGAGCCAACGCTCCCCCAAGGCCGCTGTACCAGGACATAATATTAGCTGTGGCTTCGAAAGTAGCATCCTCACTGCAAGACACCTCTCTTCGTCATGCTAGAAAGACAAAGACGTACCTGGTCCTGGTATGGGAATCTCGTTGTTCTCCGCAGACTTCTTACGCCCTGCGTCTTCGCATTCAGAGATCAAGTCGTCCTCAGACACATAGTCTGGCCTAGAAGCAGGTTGAGCTTGACCGGAAAGCTGTCTCGTTTCGGGCGGCTCGGTTCCCTGCCGCTGTCGGCGTGCGGTTCCGGTTACCATCATTCTTGATGCGTCTGATAATGTACGCTTAGCGGGCCGCGGCGGAGCCTGGGAAGCCATCGTGGAGTTTCTGTCGCAGTACCGTCCAATGCTAGGCGGCGTCTACGCTGGAGTGGTTGCTTGTAGTTAAATATTTATGTTGGTGGGTGACTTTTCATTTCTTCCATCCGGTTCCGCAGATGAGTTCCATCCCTTCACCGAAGTGGTCACATCACATGCCGTCACCCGATCGGGAATGTTCACCGCTAGCGTGCACTGAACAGCGAGCTCTTTTCCCTGTTCTCTTTTCGACCATCCACATTCTCCACCACCATTGCTTTACACAATTCCACAAACCCTTTCGCCAACAAACGTGAGCCAAACCCTCTGGGCCTGACAGCACCGCTGAGTGATATCTCGGCCTTGTCGCCCTCTAGAATCGCTCACATCAGGTCGACTGACGAGACGCATAGGCTGTGACGATACAGTTCACGCACTTCGGACCGAAGATGGCCACTCCATTCCCCGGTCCACAATACTTTCCGACTTCTGACCCATTCGAAGACATTCGAAGGAAAGCAGAAGCTTCTGCCAAACCGCCAGCAGCTGGCAGTGCCGGTGAAGGCCATGAGATAGACGATCCTAACGAAAATAACGACGCGCTTCTCGACGAGATCCAAGTCGCCTACGCCCTAAGCGTTCCCAACTCAAGCATCGCTGCCAAAGCGAATGGGGACAAAGAAGTACTCAAGCAAGTGCACGCTGACTGGCGCGGTCTCATCAGCATTGCTCTCTCCTTTGACGAAAATTTCCAACGTCTCGTGGTTGATGACTTCCATGACCCAGGTCTTCTCGATTTTTCTGCTATAAAGCTCCGCACGCAATGGCTGGTCGGCATCTACCTGCCTGGTTTCTACGAAATCTACGAAGACTTTCTGCCGGGCTACGCAGCTTCCATCGAAGGACAGGACGGTGGCATCGTGATGCGAGCGAGGAGCTTGCTTCGACAGCTCCTTTCCAAGCCAGACGTCCAGGCAGAGATCCTTCAAAAGTAGGCTTATCACAGGTACCAACGGCTGCACTGGCTGACTTGTGAACAGAGCCGACGTAGACAGCGCTCAGGCCGCAACCAACAAGGTCGACAAGAGCATAGCGACACTGCTTCGCATAGCTCAGGTAATGCTCGTCACCTCCTACACCACACAACAGTATCACTTACCCGGAAACAGAACCGTAGACACTTGAAGAACACAGACGCAAAGACTTACGACACCCTGAAGAAGCTTGACCCCATCCTCGGCGACATAGATCAGGGCCATGAGCTTCTCAACGATTGCCGACTCGACCTGTTATCGACCGGTGCTGAGGAGCCCTTATACGAATTTGCTCGAAAAGCACTCAAGATGCTCCAGGATGCTACCCGTAGTACCGCTAGCATAAAGCCAGTGAATCTGCCCCTCTTCACTCAAGAAGAGCTAAATGTCTTGATAGAGGGTGTTGAGCAAGCAACCGAGGCAGCAGTCCCAAGTCAGGAGAAAGCTCCGAGTAAGCAGGGCAAGCGGAAACCAGCATCGGGCGCAGATGTCGGCAAAGAGCATGCTACTAAATGGGAACATGAGAGCACCGACGAAGATACTTTCGAGGAAGAAGAGGACATTCCGATTGCAGACTCCTACTCAGCCGAGCCAGCTCCAGATGCGGATTGGTTGTCGCTGAATCTTGCCAAGGGACTCAAGGACAAGCAGTACATCTGGTTCTATCCTCACTGGTCCAAGCCCGCAAGCGGAGCATTTGACAGGCCCAAGCGAGTGTTGACGTCCGTGGACCCGTCTGGAGCTAAAGTCGAGCACGATGAGCGCGATGCTCTCACAGAGATTGGTGGTAAGTCGTTTCCCTCCAAACCACGCCACTGTCTCACACTACTCTGCAGTTGGTGCGATGTTCACACGCACTACCAGCTTCGTCGAAGGACGCCTCCACTCTCACAACACATATGTGCAGCCGCTCCCAACCGAGAGCGACATTGTTGCGGAGAGCTTGAAGTACGTCAAACAGGTAAGAATCCATTTTTTTT
>NW_006913402.1:0-6269 GCF_000281105.1 Coniosporium apollinis CBS 100218 | reverse complement strand
AAAGTATATCTTTATTACTATGCTAATTCTTTAATACTTTAACTAGACTAAGCTGGTGATAGTAGAAATATATATATTAGACTATATTATAGCTAGCATACTCTACTAACTAGACTTAGAAGGCTAATTCTAGTCTATAGCTTACTTCTTAACTAAAATATTTATTACTAAGTACAACTATAAGATCTATAATAAGAAACTACTAGCTATTATTAAGACCTTTAATATCTAGCGTCTAGAACTAGAAGATTTAAAAGAACTAGTTAATATTATTATAGACTATAAAAACCTTAAATGCTTTATATTTATAAAGTCCCTTAACTATTACTAGGTCTACTAGAGCGAGTTTCTATTCTATTTTAACTTTAAGATTACCTACTAAAAGGATAGTCTAAATATAATAGTAGATACTTTAACTTATTAGTCTAAAGACCTCTCTACTAAAAAAGAGAGTAATTCTAAAAAAAACTAGTTTTAAATAGTATTAAAGTAGTATAACCTTAATTCTTAGCTAGAGCACGCTTTTTTAACTACTAGTAAGACTTATTTAGCTTCTACTAGAGTTTCTACTACCTCTATTAACCCTCTATAAGGTACTAAAGATAAAGAAGACCTACTAGTAATTTAGCTAAATATAATTAAAGTACTAGATAAAATCCCTAAAACTATACTAGACTAGAATATTAACTCTATCTATATATTAAATAAATAAGCCTAAAAGATCTTTACCTACTTATAATAAGCTATACATATACTAAAGAGCTTCTCGCTATCTAAAGTCTATAAAAAGAATAACTAGATTATCTACTAAAACTACTAATTTCTACTAGACTCTTACTAGATTAAAATATATACTCTATATAAAGCCTACTTACCTCTAGCTACTAGATACTCTAGAAGGGTAAAGACCTTTAATATTCTAGTATACTCCTATTAGTAGCTAGAAATAATATAAGATATTTACTAGTTTATTTATAACTACTCTACCGATACCTATATAAAGGTCTCTTAAGACTAACACTATAATCTATTAAAGCCTCTATCTATACTAGAATAGCACTAGTCTAATATCTTACTTAACTTTATTATTAAACTCCCTAAAAGTAAAAATTACTAAGAGAACTTATATAAAAACATTCTAGTAGTAGTAGACCACCTTTCTAAAATATAGTACTTTATTTCTTATAACAAAATAGATATATTAACTACTATAACGCTCTTCTTTTAATAAATCTAGAAGTACTATAGTATCTTAAGGTTAATTATCTCTAACTAAGAAAGCTAATTTATTAGCTAGTTCTAGAAGGAACTATACTTTTAGCTAGGTATTTAGTATAACCTCTCTATAGCTTATTACTTTAAGACTAATAGCTGGACTAAAAATACTAATATAGTTCTAAAATAGTACCTACACGTATATATAGTATTCTTATAAGATAACTAGGTAAACTAGCTACCCTATATAGAGTATATATATAATAACTATATATAATAGAAATAATCTAGGTTTCTTTATTTCTTACTAACTATAGTTAATACTCTCTTCTTAGCTTAGAGCTATATATTCCTGAAGCGAACTTATCTACTAAACTAGACTATAAGAAAGTAGCTTAAATCTATAATAAAATAACTATTATTACTTAAGAGCTAAAAGATTAGATATATCTAGTATAAGTAACTTATAAGAATACTACTAACCACTAATAAGCCCCTATACTAAAGTACTAAGTTAGTAATAGAGTGTACCTAGATATATATAACCTATAATTAGGATATCTACTCTAGAAACTCTTAAATAAGTACTATAGTCTCTTTTATATTACTAAAGTTATTAGTGTAAATAGCTACTACCTAGGGGTTTTATAGTTCTAGTGCTATTACTCTATATTTTATACCTTACTAATTTAGTCCTCTACTGATAATCTACTACTAGATTAAGCTCTACTATCTCTCTTTCCCTACTTAGACACTTCTACTAAAGATATATAGAGTATAAACTAGATTCTTAACCTCTAGAACCACTATAAGTACTTTAAAGTACTTATAAATTAGATTAGCTTTAATAAAAACTCCTAAAACCCTCTATGCTATATACTAATAGTGCTTATTAAAGTTAATTATTTCTTTATATACTATTCTTATAAGTCTAGCTATATTTACTAGTTAAAGCTTAAGATCTATAGCTACTCTATATCTTCTATAGAGTCTAAAGATAATTCTAATACTAAATCTAAATATAATTCTAGCTTAGATACCTTATAGAAACTTAACTTTTATAAGAGAGCTACTATTATAGTTTAGACTTAGTATTCCTTAGTATTTAGATCTTTAGTTATTCTAGAATTGTATAACTACGTTACGTAATCTTATATAATCTACTTATAGAGTTTTCTTCTTATTTTTCTTTCTCTACCTTCTCATCTTACATAATATCTTATATTAATATACTTAATAAAATAGGTTTTCCACTATATACTTCCTTAGCGAAAACTACGATTGCCTCTAAAATCTATATAGTAAAAACGCTTATAGCGCTATAATAAACGCTATAGGTTGAAATTATAAAAAGTAGTCTTATAGTTTTTTAGTTTTACCTTATACTTTTAATATATTCACTTTATAGTGCTTCACGACTACTACTATAAAAGATTTAAGGTTTTAAAATTTTATCTAAAGCTTAATAATTACGACTATAGAGCTATAAGCTAATAGTTATAGCTAGTGCGCTACGGCTATAGCTAGTACTATAGCTTAGCTACAAAGATACTAACTACTAACTATACCGCGCTAATTATACGCGCGCGCTTAGGGTTACTAGTTTAACTCCTAGTAGGACCATACTTTTTCTTTTTAACTATAAGGTAGATATAGACTCTCAGGGGTATTATATAGCCTACTAAGGCTGATTTAAATATAAAAGTATCTAAATAGCTCTAAAAGTGTATAAAAAGCTTAAAATCTTAATAGAAAACTTAGAAACACCTGAATTTTATCTATATAAAAGTAAGAATATAATATATTAATATATTTATAAGATAAATATATAGTCTAATAAGAGTAAAGTATCTTATATAGCTAAAAAAAAAACCCCTAAAGTAGCTCATATTATAAACTTACTAAAACTAAACAGAAATAGAATATAGATTATATAATATAGTACTCTAATAGCTATAATAAATAAGCTATATACTAAACTAAAAGCTATACTAAGAACTATATTAGAGATTATAGTAAAGCCTAAAATAAAAACTTAGCTAGAAAATAAGCTAAAAACTAGAATAAAGAGTAAACTAGAAAGAAATTCTATTAAAAACTAAACTTAATAGTTTTATTAAAAAATAAGCTAAGATCTAGAGTATACTAAGGTCTTAAAAAAGAACTATATAGTAACAAAAGTAATAAACTAAAATGTAAACTTTATACTAAGCTAAAAAGTAAATTAAGAGATAAACTAAGAAGTAAATTAAGATATAAACTAAGATATATGATAAGATATAAAATGAATAATAAACTAGAGAGTAAACTAAGAGATTTAGTAAAAAGAAATTAAGAGCTAAACTAAAGAAATATACTAAATTATATGCTAGAATATAGACTAGAAGATAACCTAGAATAAATATAAAAAGAAACTAAAAAGATAGTAGAATATAGATAAAAGAAAAATACTTTAATATAAAAAAAAACGAAAGCTAGAGGAGGTTTAAGGGAGGGAACGCCCCTTATCTTAAAAAAGAAAATAGGGGGTTTAATAGAGAGAATCCCCCTTAGAAAGTAAAACATATAATTCTACTTAAGTAAAAAAAATTAATATATATAATAAGACTAAAATATAGAATAAATAGTAGACTATAAACTAAGCTAAAAGCTAAAATAAGAACTAAAGTCTTAGTTAAGCTAAACTTTAAGCTGAGAATTATTATACTCTACGCTAAACTAAGAATTAATCTAAAAGTTAAACTAAAAATTAAGCTAAAGAGTAAATTGGATACAGACTACATTAGAGATAAAGCTATAATTTTAGTAAAAAAGTATTCTAAAAATGAAACTAAATCAAAAACTTAAAAACAAATTAAGTAGCAAACTAAAGCTAGAATTAGAGAATTAATTAAGAGATGAACTAAAAAATAAACTAAGAGATATATTAAGAGATATATTAAGAGATGTGTTAAGAAATGAAGTAAAAGTTAAACTAAGAGATAAACAAAAAAAAAACTAATAACTAAGTAAAAGAAGAAAAATCTCTTATAAATAGAATAAAGAAAACTAGAGGGAAATTAAGGGAGGGAACGCCTTTTATATCTAAGACAAAGAAAGTTAGAGAGTTATTAAAAAAAAAAGATATACTCTTAAAAATCTATAAATAATAGATACTCTTTACTAATACTCTAAATTATTTTAGTATAAAACAGGTATACCTAGTTAGCTATAATATAGTCTAATATATATATTTCTACTATCACCAGCTTAGTCTAGTTAAAGTATTAAAGAATTAGCATAGTAATAAAGATATACTTTAACTTTTAAAAGATAAACTTATAATCTAGGGACTATATAAAGGCCTAGCCCCTATAAGTAAGGCTAGTAAAAGAAACAATAATCTTAAAGAAATTATAAATAAAATAATAATAAAAGTTTATAAAAATAAGAGAGCCTTAGATATCATTTAGATTCTTTAGCTAAGCCTAGTCTTATATTATAGAGACTTTAGTTAAGTCTATTTTAATATCTTCTATTAAAATAATTAACTCTAAATACTTGACTACTTAAATATAGAATTTAGATTTTTTAATATTAACTTATAAGTCTACTTCTTATAGGTAGATAAGGATTTTATAGATATATTCCTAGTATTTACTTAAGATATTACTATAGATTAAGATATTACTAATATAAATAGTATATAACTAGTTTAAGTATTTCTATAAAATATTATTAATATAGTACTAAAAGAATAAAGGTATATTAAATAACTTAAAGAGTACTACTAGGTATTTATAGAAACTATAGTAAGTATAGTAAGCTATAAGTTATTTATTACCCTTTATAATATAGAGTTTATTAAAGGCTATAATAATATTAAGCTTAGTAGAGTACTTAGCTAATAAGAGGTAAGTAAGGGTCTTTTAAATAAGTAAAATAAGGTACTTATTCTTAATTATAATTATATTAAGGCCTTAATAGTCTATATAGAAGTAAAAGCCCCCTTTAGGCTTTTAAATAAAAAGAATAAAAAAGACTATAGAGCTACTACTAAAGTAGATAAAGCCTTTTATAAAATAGTTCTTTAGCTACTTTTTTAGAATAAGTAGCTTCTCTTAAAATATTCTATATAAAAGAATAGTAGGTAGCTCTATTTCTAGCTATAGCTAGATATACTAATTATAAGTATAATATAAAGGTAACTAGTCTAAGAGGTATTTTAAAAAGATATCTAGAAATTTATAGTACTTAGGTAGTAAAATAGTAGTAGAGTCTATAATCTTTTTAAGAGTAAGAGCCTTTTTAATATTTCTTATTATAATTATAAAGAGCTAGTAGCTAGTTTTTTTAGTATTTACTAGATAAATAAAGGGTACTATACTAATAATAAAAATATTAAGGGTCTTTTATAGAAGTAAGTTAAGATTAAGTAGCTCTTTAGCTCTCTTTTAGAGAATAATAATAGAGTCTAAATAAATATAGAAAATAGTATTTCTACTAAAAAGTACTAATAGTTATTAGTTTATATTAAGTATAGTATAGTAAGCTAGTAGCTAGAGGTAACTAAGAATGATAGGAAAGTAACTAAAATAAGTAATAAAAAGAGTAAGTATCTATTTAAATAACTCTACTAGAAACTTAACTTAGATAAAATAGGTAATATTACTACTAGTAGTAGGGCGCCTATTAATAACTTTAAAAGTAATAAGAAAACTAAGAGAAAGAAGATAAAGGCTAAGATTTTATATAAAATTAGTTAATAGAGGTAGAACTAGAAGCTCTAGTATTAATAAGAGTAGTAGACTTATATCTATATAAACTAGTAACTAAGATATAATTAATTATAAGATATTTATTTTTATTAAAGTCTTATAAAGGTAACTAGAAGATTAAAGAAATAGAAATCAAAACTATTTTAAGTATAGATTCCTATAAATTACTCTTAGTAGAAACTACTTATTTTCTAAATAAGCTAAGTTTTTAGATAAAGTAGTAAAGTCTAGTATATTAAAAGTAAAACTGAAATTAATTATATATATAGTAATATAAGATTTCTTAAGGTAGTTATA
>NW_006913401.1:0-6360 GCF_000281105.1 Coniosporium apollinis CBS 100218 | reverse complement strand
TCTAGTCTTCTACTAAAAGCGTCTGCTTTTATATTTTTAGAGCCTTTATAATAGTAAATTTCGAAATTAAATATTAATAATTCCTTAGACTATTACACCTATCTTTAGTTTAACACTTTTATAGTAGTAAAGTATACTAAGTTCTTATAATCTATAAATACTTAAATTAGATACTTTACTCCTTTTAGATATACTCTCTATTACTTAAAAGCTTTAATAATAGCTAGTAGCTCTTTATTATGGATTTTATAGTTTAGTTCTAGTCTACTAAACTTTTGTGAGTAAAATACTACTAGATACTAAAGTCCTTTATTATTTTATTAATTTAGATATACTCCTATAGCTAGGTCTAAAGCATCTATCTTAATAATAATAGCCTTTATAGGGTTAAATATTATTAGAACTAGTTCTATACTAAACTATTTCTTTAATATATAAAACGCGTTATTAGCTTCTTTACTCTACTAGAATCCTTAATCTTTCTTTATAAGATCTGTTAGTGGCGCTATAACTTAGGAGTAGCCTTATATAAACTTCCTATAGAAATTCGCTAGTCCTAGACATAATTATATATTCTTTACTAATTTTAGTATAGACTATTTAAGTACTACCTATACTTTAGTTTTATTTATCTAGATACTCTAATTTATAATAATATACTCTAAGAACTTAATCTTCTATTTATAGAATTAACTCTTTTTTAGTACTATTTATAGGTTCGCTTATTATAGCACTTTTAAGACTTATTTAATATATTATATATATTCTTCCTTAGTCTTCGAATATACTAGTATATTATTAAGATAGATAACTATAAACACGTTCAAGTATTCTTTTAGAATATTATTAATATATATCTAGAATGGGGTAGGGGTATTAGTAAGCCTAAATAGTATAACTAAATACATATAGAGTCTAAAATAGGTTCTTATTACTATTTTCCACTCTTTATCTTTCTTAATTCGAATCTAGTTATATACTTCTAGAATATTAAATTTTATAAACTATTTAGTATTTTAGAGTTAATTCTATAACTCCGAAATTAGAGGTAATAGATAACTATTTTTAATAGTTATATTATTTAGTCCCTAGTAGTTAATATAGAGGTATAACTTTTTATCCTTTTTTAGTATAAATAGAATAGGGTATTCTATAGGTGACTGGGATTTTTATATAAATTCTTTTTTTAGATTTTTATTTAAGTACACTTATAGCACCTCTAGCTTTTCTAGTAATAGTAGGTAAATTACTAACTTCCCTAGTATCTTATCTTCTTATATAGGTATTATGTAGTCCTATACTTAATATACTAGTAGGGCTTTTTTTAAAGTCTTATTTATAAATAATCTTATATAGTCCTTATATTCGTCTAGAATAGATAATAGGGCTATAGTAGATATAAGCTTATATCGCTTACTTTATAGAATCTATACGTACTTAGAATTCTCTTAAACTTTCTTCTTAAGTTTATTAGCTAAGATTATATATATCTTAAGATTATCTCCTAGCGTATCTTTACTTATCTAAACTAATTTTCCTTAGGAAAAGTCTAGTATTTAATAGATCTAATTAATTTTAGGATTCGCGTCCTTAAGCTATAGTAGTTCTAGTACTATATTATAGGTTCTAGTTACTATAATATTAAACTATATATCCTTAGTATAAGGTCTAATTTTTAATCTAACTATCTTAGTCTCTTAGTCTACTAATTTCTAATTATAGCCTAAAGGTTAGCTATTTACTACTATTACAAGGTAGGTGTTAAGCTTATATTATAATTATAAGCTAGCTCTCTAGGCGAATTATAGTAATATAAAGTTTACTATAGTGCCTAAATCGATTAGTACTTTAGCCTATAATTAGCTAATCTTAACCTATACTTATAGGTTACTAGTGTATCTTATTACTATAAGGATATACTTATAGTATTCTATTCTAGGTACCTAGGTGCCCTTATACCTATTTAAAAGTCTATTAGTAGGCGCTTTTATTAACTCTCTAGCTAGAAGGCCCTCTAGTTTTTTAAACTAGAGCTTCCTAAGTTAGAGCTCTCTAAGCTCTTATCTCTAATAGGAGTCTCTATACTATTATACTAGAATTAGCTTAGATTAACCTAGTGTCCCGAATTCACTTATAGATCTCTAGCTACAAATTCCTATTATAATACTATAACTTTCTATTAAAGTTCCCTAGAAATATAGTCTTTCTTAAGGGTAACATATTCTCTATTCCTAGTAAATCTTGCTTCTATAGGCGGATATTCTCGTACTATATTATAGTATTCGTGTCCTAGGTGGAGTATACTATCTAGTATCTATTCTAGCTAGCGCACACGCTCTATAACTACAACTAATTATTCTAAAATAAGGTTATAGACTTCTTTATATAGCTTACTAAAACTAATAGCGGATCTCTACTATACTTCATATATAGTTAGGTAGACCTTAATTTTCTAGAGTTTCTTCTTAAACTCTAATTATCCCGCTTACTCCTCTATAAGGTTATATATATTATAGTACGCCTAATACTATACCTTAGGTAGGTATCCTTCTATAATAGGGTTTTATTCTAGTACTCTTTCTTCTAGTTCCTTATTTAGGACTAGATTTAAGATATTAGAGCCGAATTCTTCCTCTAATAACTCTTCTTCTAATAATACGGCCTCTTTCTTAGAGAGAGTACTTAGTACTATAGTAGAGGTAAATAGGCTTACTATCTATAAACCCTAGTAACTAGATTCCGCTTAAACCCTTTCCCTAATTAAGAGAGGTTATAGTTCCTCTTCGCATGTAGGTATCCTCTAGCTAGATTCCTTCTTAGTAATCTATAATACCTATCTTAATCGTAGTGGTTTTAGAAACTATTCTAATCTATTCTTATTACTTAAGTGTATCTAATACTTATTATTATAGTATGCAGTCTAGAATATAGCCATATAGTTAGTTATAGTAGTAGCTAACTTACCTTACTTTTTTAGGCTAGTTATCTTTACTAGTAATTAGGTTTTTTTTAGCTGCCTATAATTTTAGGCGATGTATTCTATATAATTATAGTTAAAGTACTTTCCTATAAATAGCTTCTTCTATCTAGAGAATAGTCCTTATTCTCTTAAGGGCGTCCCGCGTCCTCTCTATAATCTTTTCTTAAAGAAGTATTCTAGATATCTCTCTATTATATTAAATTCTATAGGTTGAAGCCTATATAGGTCTTAGTTATACTAAGTAGAGTAGTTCTATTTATATCCTACTACTACTAGAGTGTTATAGCCTTTCTTCTCTAACCTTTATTCGTATAGTCGATTATTAATTCTAATTAATATTAAAATTATTTCCTATAAACAATCTAGTAAGTCGCCTCTAACTAAGTTATTCTTAACATTTTCCTTTAATTCTTAGTAGTACTACGCGGTTAAAGCTATCTTATTCTATAAGATATTAGATACTACTAATTAGAACTAGGTAGTATAGTTAGCTACTAACCCCTTTTAGATTAGGCTTATTAGTTCCCTTTCTATAGTATATACTGTATTAATATCTCCGAATACTTGTTATATCTTTACTTTAAATAAGAGTATATTAGTAAATAGTGCTATTATTTCCTAGGACTAATTACGTTTATTATTCTCAAGAAAATTCTTAAAATAGGGCTGAATCTATTTAAATGCTCGTCCTCTTAGATAGGTAATAATAAACATTACTTTATTTTCTTCCTAAAAACATTTCTAGTTATACTAAATATATAGATTATATTAGAGTAGCTATAAGTTGAGTTTATTACACTCTCTACTATACTTATCTAGTACCTTAACCTTAATTAGTTTTAGTGTTAGAGGTAGTAGTAGTGTCTATTCCCTTAATGGTTTAGCGGTCGATTCTATAGTAGATATATTAGCGTGTTAATTTTAGGTGTTCTATAAAGGTAGTGCTTAAAGTGTAACGAGGTGCTATTATAAGATAATAAAAATTACTATAATAGTTAGGGTCCTAATTAAGGAGATAGGGAATAGTGCTAAGATATAGTTAATAAGATGAGAATTAATATCACGTAGTGAGATTAGATTAAGGTATAAAGAATACTAGATTCTTATTTAAGTTAAGCACACCGTTCTAATAAACGAGAATAGTGCTGCTTATATACTATAATACCTTACGCCGTAATCCCCTTAATTAGTATAATCCGTTCCTAATTACACTAATTACACTAATCAGACCTATCTTAGTATCTTAAGTGATTAGTCCTTTATATAACGCTTAGTACTAATTACTTTTATTCCGCATTATCTGCCGCGGTTCGTGACAAGACTCCCCTAAAACAGCTAATATACTATAAGAATAGTAAGTATATACTCTAAAATAGGGTTCTAAGCGTAAGATCTTGAGAGTAAAGCCTAATAGGTAGTAAATAGCTATAACTAAATTTCTGGAGTTAATTATTTTAATTACCTCACTCTAGTTATTAATCTAATAAGCTATAAGCTATTACTTAGCTTAGCTGCTATTCTTAATTAGGAAATTAACTCATTAGACCTTAAAATAGCGTTTCTAAATAGTTTACTATCTAAAACAATCTATATAGAATAGCTAAGTAGATTTAAAAATCCTAAAAAACTAGACTATATATTTAAGTTAAATAGTCTATTATATAGGCTAGAACAAGCTGCATGTATCTAGAATAAAATACTAGAGGCTTATCTAAGTAAGATTAGATTTAAATAGTTAGATCTAGATAATAAGATTTTTATTTATATGAGGAGTACTATTACTATAGCTATCTATATAGATAATTATCTTCTTTCTAGACTAAAAGAGTAGAAGTTGAATCTATTATATTAAGTTTAAATAACTAGTTTAATATAAGTAATTTAGAACTATACTACTTTTGTCTTAGTATTAAAGTAGTATTTAATAGATCTAAGCGTATTATATATCTTTTATAAAAGGGATTTATAGGTAAAATACTAGGTTAGTTTTTTTACTAGTTCCTTGATCTAGTAGTATTATAGGTAAGAGATTTGAGTATAGACTTAGGTAAGTAGGTTATACGCGTTTATAGAGGTAAGATATTAAGGTAGAACTATTAAGATAGTAATAGAACTATGGTAATAGATTATATAAGACTAGAGAGTATAGAGAATAAGTGTAATACTACTTAATACTATAATATAACTAGTAATTAACTACTTAAAGAATCGCAAGGCTCTATATACGCAATCTATACTAACTTCTGTATAATAAACCTTCAATACTACTATATATACCTTTCTTACTTGAAAGCTATTTATTCTATAGCTAGTTTGAGCTTCTAAATAGGTAGTGTAAATAAACGCTAAATCTATTAAAGAACTAAGATTCTAATTCTACTATTAAAACTTAATACTACTGATTCTTATTCCTAGTAGCACTCTAGCTTATTCCTTACTCTCTTAAAAGTATTTACCTTCTTTATAGCCTTATAGATAGCCTTTTAAGTCTCTTACTAAAGCTTTTACTTAGTAGTAGCTATCTACTTCTTCTCTAAGTTTATTAGAGAGGGTGGAGCTAGTCTCTTAGATTTCTTAATCTTACTAGAAACACCCTACTTAGATTTATTACTAGTAACTAAAGTATCTTTTACAAGTCTACTACTAGAAGTAGAAACGCTCTCTATAGGCTTAAAACTACTAAAAACATTCTTCTTAAGTCTATTACTAATAGAAGTATATTAGTAAATCTTTTGATATCTTAGGAAAATTGAAAACCCTCTAAGCGCTTTAAGAGCTCTAAGAGCCCTTAGAGCGCTCGCGAGCCCCTTATATATACACTATCTTATCTAAATTATCTAAATTATCTAAATCGTCTAAATTATCTAAATCGTCTAAATTATCTAAATCGTCTAAATTATCTAAAATATCTAAAATATCTAAATTATCTAAAACGTCTAAAATAATAGGCTACTTAGTAAGTAGCTTAGTAAGTAGATTTTTTTAGAGTTTCTATTTTCGCTTAACTTTTACCCCCTAGTAAAAAGAGATATAATATCTATAAATCTAATAAGTAAGCGGATAATAATTAGTTTTATTAAAAGTTTACCCCCTAAACTAGCTCTACTATATAGCCGCTATATACTACTAGGTAAATTAAACTTAAAGCTTTTTTTAATTTTTTAAGCTACTAAGTATACTAAGCTCTACTAAGCCTATACCTCTAGATGTTTTAGATATTTTAGATAATTTAGATAATTTAAATAATTTAGATAATTTAAATAATTTAGATAATTTAAATATCTAAAGCGCCTTAAGTACTTAGGGCGCTTAAATACGCTTATAAGCTTTTTAGTAGGGGTAAGAGTCGCTTAGAGCCTTAAAGCGCTTAGAGGGCCCTT
>NW_006913400.1:0-7309 GCF_000281105.1 Coniosporium apollinis CBS 100218 | reverse complement strand
GGTAGGCTTTAGAATTGTTAGTAACCTAAATTCCCTTAGCGGGATCTATAGGCTAGTGGGTTAATGTATCCACGTGAGTAGCTAGTAGCTCGATAGCGTCGAGCTAGGCAATTACTAGTAGTAAGATATATTCTATAGCAGCTGAGGAATAGTATCTAGTATTGTCTGTAAAGACTAAAGCCTACCGTCTATTAGACGGTGGGCATCTATAGATATAGGAAGAACGCTAAGGGGGCGGGGTTATGATGTCCAGCTTGGTGACAAGCTGGGCGCGGTATGGCTCAACACCATGCTAAGGCTCTCTCCTAGCCGGGCTATAACAATAGAATATTCTAGAAGGAGCTACTTATTCTAAAAAAGTACCTAGAAGACTATGTTATAAAGAGCTTTATCTATTCTAGTAGTAACTCTATAGCCTCTTCTATTCTCTTTATCTAAAAGCCTAGAGAGGGCCTTAGTTTCTATATAGACTACTAGGGCCTTAACGTAATTATAGTTAAGAATAAGTACTTTATTCTACTTATTTAAGAGACTCTCACCCGCCTATTATTAGTTAAATACTTTACTAAGCTTAATATTATTATATTATTTAATAAACTCTATATAGTAAAGAGTAACAAATAGCTTATAGTATTTCGCATCTACTATAGCCTCTATAAATATCTAGTAATACTCTTTAGCTTATCTAACACATCTTTATCTTTCTAGTACTATCTTAATAATATCTTATAGAAATTTTTAGACTAGTTCTATACTACCTATATTAATAATATTCTAATCTATAGTAATACCTTAAGCGAATACTAGAAAAACGTCTATAAAATACTTATCTATCTATAAGAAGTAGGCCTATAGGTTAATATTAAGAAGTACGAGTTCTATATCTAGAAAGTTAAGTATCTTAAGTTAATTAACTTAATAGAAAGTATTAAGATAGATCTAGTAAAAGTCTCTACTATATATAACTAGGCCTAGTTAAAGAATCTAAAGAATATTTAAGGCTTTCTTAGCTTCGCGAACTTTTACTATTATTTTATCTATAATTTCTCTAATGTTATTGCCCCTTTTACTAGTTTTACTTATAAGAGCTAGCTCTTTCTATAGTTTTTAGATTACGAGTTTACCTTCTAATAATTAAAGCACGCCTTAATTACTATACTAATCCTTTAGCACTTTAACTGGACTAAGCTAGTAATAGTAGAGATAAACGCTTTAGACTATATTATAGCTAGTATACTCTACTAGCTAGACTTAGAAGGCTAACTCTAGCCTATAGCTTACTTTCTAACTAAAATATCTATTACTAAGTATTACTATAAGATCTATAATAAGGAACTACTAGCTATTATTAAGGCTTTTAAGGCCTAGCGCCGAAAACTAGAAGATATAAAAGAATTAGTTAAAATTATTATAGACTATAAGAACCTTAAATACTTTACATCTATATAGTCTCTTAACTATTACTAGATCTACTAGAGCGAGTTTCTATCTTATTTTAACTTTAAGATTACTTACTAAAAAGGTAGTCTACATATAGTAGTAGACGCTTTAACTTATTAGTCTAGAAATCTCCCTACTAAAGAAGGAAGTAGTTCTTAAAAAAACTGGTTTTAAATAGTATTAAAGTAGTATAGTGTTACGGACAGCCTGCTGGGCTTAAGTGTGTAATAAGAGGTGCTCTATTAACTAGACTGCTAAGCTTATAGAGCACTTACGCTCTACTTACTCTACCCGCTCTATCGTAGAGCGTATAGAAGTAGTAGAAGAGCTTAGTGCTCTAGGTGCTCTACCTACTCTATTATAAAGTAAGTAGAGGCAATAGAGCTAAGTAAGGAGGTACTAGAGAGTCTCTACATATATAGGACACGATATCTCCCTTATAAAAACATTATACTTAACTTAAAATAAGAAGTTCACTTCTTATAACTTGATCTAATCTTACTTATAATATTAATTCTTATCTTATTAACCTCTTAGCTCTTACTCCCTTCTCCTTAATTAGGACTACGCTAGAGACTAGTAGTTACATATAACCTTAAATCTTAGCTAGAGCGTACCTCTCTAGCTACTAGTAAGATTCATTTAGCTTCTACTAGAGTCTTTACTACCTCTTCTAACTCTCTGCAAGGCACTAAAGATAAAGAAGATCTACTAGCAATCTAGCCTAATATAATTAAGGTACTAGACAAAATCCCTAAAACTATACTAGACTAGAATATTAACTCTACCTATAAAATAGATAAATAAGCCTACGAGATCCTAATCTATCTATAATAAGGCACTTATACGCTAAAGAGCTTTCCGCTATCTAAAGTCTATAAAGAGGATAATTAAATTATCTACTAGAACTACTAATTCCTACTAGACTCTTACTAGATTAGAACACACGCCCTATATAAAGCCTACTTACTTCTAGCTATTAAATTCTTTAGAAGTGTAAAGACCTTTAATATACTAGCACGCTTCTACTAGTAGCTAGAGATAATATAAGATATTCGCTAGTTTATTTATAACTACCCTATTTACACCTATATAAAGATCTCTTAGAACCGCTAATATAGCTTACTAAAGCCTCTATCTATACTAGAATGGCGCTAGTTCAATATCTTACTTAATGTTATTATCAAACTCCCTAAGAGTAAGAATTACTAAGGGAATCTATATAAAAATATCCTTATAGTTATAGACCGCCTTTCTAAGATATAGTACTTTATCTCTTATAGTAAAATAGACGCGCTAACTATTACGGCTCTCTTCTTTTAGTATATCTAGAAGCACTATAGTATTTCTAGGTTAATTATCTCTAACTAAGAGAGCTAATTTATTAGCTAGTTTTAGAAGGAACTATACCTCTAGCTAGGTATTTAGTATAGTCTCTCTATAGCCTACTACTCTAAGACTATTAGCTAAATAGAGAATGCTAACGCGGTTCTAGAATAGTACCTATAAGCGTATATAGCGTTTTTATAGAATAACTAGATAGAATAGCTACACTATATAGAGTTCGCGTATAATAACTACGTATTAGAAACTACTTAAGTCTTTCTATTCTTTACTAATTATAGTTAACACCTCTTTCTTAGATTAGAGCCTTACGTCTCTAAAGTAAATCTATCTACTAAGCTAGACTAAGAGGAAGTAGCTCGATTCTATAATAAGATAACTATTATTACTTAGAAGTTAAAGGAGTAGATACGCCTAGCATAAGCTATATATAAGAATACTACTTACTACTAGTAGGCCCCTATACTAAAGTACTAAGTTAGTAAAAGAGTATATCTAGATATATATAACTTATAGTCTAGTTGCTCGCTCTAGAAGCTTTTAAATAAGTACTATAGCCTATTTTATATTACTAAAGTTATTAGTATATATAGCTATTACCTAGAAATCCCCTAATTCTAGCGCTATTATCTAGTATTCTATACCTTACTAATCCGGCTCTCTACTAATAATCCTCTACTAAGATAAGCTCTACTATCTCTCTTTTCCTATAGATACCTCTATAAAAGATATATAGAGTGTAAACTAGATTCTTAACTTATAGAACTACTATAGGTGCTTTAAGGTACTTATAGACTAGATTAGCTTAAATAAAGACTCCTAGAACCCCTTATACTACATATTAACTACTCCTATAGAAGTAAATTATTTCTTTATATACTATTCTTATAAGCCTAGCTACGCCTACTAGTTAGAGCTTAAGGCCTATAGCTACTCTATATCTTTAATAGAATTAGATAAAGACTCTAATACTATATCTTAATATAATTCTAACTTAGATATCTTATAGAAACTCGGCCCTTAGAGAGGAGCTACTATTACGGTTTAGACTTAGTATTTCTTAGTATTCGGATCTTTAGTTATTCTAGAGTTATATAACTGCGTTATATAATCTACTTATAGAGTTTTCTTTCTATTTTCCTTTCTATACCTTCCAACCTCGTATAAAATCTTATATATTACTCTAATAAATTAAGTTCTAGTATTAAGCGTTCCTGTATTGTAATGAATATTCTAGTTAGCCTAAAAGTAAATAAGCTACTTGCCCTTAAAATAGAGTATAAGCTATTATATAAAGACTAAGCAGTTATATATATAGAATTTAAAAATACTCTAAAGGATTTTATATATAGTGATATATTAAGTATTAATCTACTTCTAGATCTTAGCTACTACTATGTATAAAACTATACTAGACTACTACTACTATACTTATAGCAATATTATAATATAATTAAAGTCTTTAAAGATATCCTCAAATGCAGATCTATAAGTATTATAATCTATATAGAACTCTATATTAATATATATATTAAAGTAGATTGAGAAATAGAAATTATAGACTATAATATCGTAGTAATTATATATATAGCCCTATATACTCTTTTGAAAGATTCGTCTTTAATTTAGATACTTATAATAGAGCTAGTAAGTATTACTAAGTATAGTCTTATTCTAAAACTAGTATAGAAAGCTAAATCTATATCTACTATTACGTGTATATACTATAGTTAGATACTACTCTCTATAAGCTATATAGTATATTATACGTAACTATATTATAGAGTAGAAGCTCTACTACTAGATTAGAATAATCTATATAAATAGCTATATTAATATTCCTTATAGTACTATAGTAGGATATAGAATCTAGAATTAGTAGTAGATAGATATATAGAAGCCTATACTTCTAGAACTTAATTATCTAGTAAATAACTATCATATAGCTTAGTATACTACCCTTTAGAATCTTGCGCTATAGTTACTCTAGCTTTATATAGAAGATACAGTTTACTAGATCTAGCTAGTCTATAGTAATCTAGCTAGCTATAAGCTTATACTAGATCTCCTACTACTATAGATTATAAATAAAGGTAATAAAGAAATTAGAAGAGCTAAAATAGTATATAAAGACTATAGTATTAAGATAGAGTTTATATACCTACTATAGAGACCTAGTATAGAATATAAAAAGAATAATATTCTAGCTAATATTCTAAGCGGTAATTTAATTATTCATATATAGCGTATCTATTATACTGCTATACTATACTATATATAAAGTCTTTTAATTATACTTATACTAGTATAAATAGGACCTAGCAATTAAGATATATATATTTATAGCTATCTTATAAAATAGTCTTTTAGTAAGTAACTATATTAGTAGTGGATAGTATAATTCTAGATAGAATTTCTTCGACTACTACTATAAGTTCTATATAGAACTATTATAGCCGCGCTATATATCTATACTACTATTACTATCTTTCTTACCCTTAGCTTTCTTCTTACTACTTAGAGTAGAATTACCTTCTTTTATAGCCTCTATAGCTACCTCTATACCTTCTATAGCTATACTTATTTTACCTATATCTTCTTCTTATAGTAGATACTAGGGCTTTTCTATAAGTAGATAGTTATACTACTAGCCTAACTCTCTATTAGAGTAAAGTAGTAGGTACTATATAGATAGATACTCTATATTTACTACTTATTAATAAAGTCTAGTATACTATTAGCTCTATTCTTTAGTACGTATTAATGCGTTCTACTATTTGTTTCTATAGAAATAGGTGTAAAAGCTATAGTTTTACTTATAGTTAACTAGTTTTATCTATATAGATTAGTTGCAGTAGTCTTAATAATACTAATAGAGATAGTAATACTATAGTTACTAGAGAATCTTTCCGTGTTAGTATAGAATACCTATATAATGTAACGAGGTGCTATCACGAGATAATAGGGGTTACTATAATGGTTGGGGTCCTAATCAAGAAGATAGGGAACAGTGCCAAGATATAGTTAATAAGATGAGGATTAATATCACGTAGTGAGATTAGATTAAGTTATAAAGAATACTAGATTCTTATTTAAGTTAAGCACACTATTCTAATAAACGAGAACAGTGCGGCCTATATACTACGATGCCTCGCACCGTAATCCCCCTAATTAGAGTGATCCGTTCCTAATCACACTAATCATACTAATTAGGCACCTCTTAGCATCCTAAGTAATTAGTCCCTTACGTAACGTTTAGCACTAATCACTTTTATTCCGCGTTATCTACCGCGGTTCGTGACACTATCTCCCTCCCTAACAGCTTTCGTCCCAAAAGGTATATTCGCCCTCTTCCTATAATATGCTAAAAGCACCTAAGCTAACATCCTCAAGATCTATGTTAAAGTAGTAGGGCTCCGCTAGTCTTAAACGATCCTCCACTAAACGCCGCAATAACCTAGTGTCTTATCTTCGTTCCTCTAGTTCCGACATGCCTACCCCATGTAGTCGCTGTCGCTCCAAGTCGCTATCCTATCGTGTGGACGTCCGTTCTAGCCGTTATGCCGAGTGCATTTCTTTAGGCGCAAAATGCGACCTAGTCGTTACCTATAGAGAATAGGAGCAGCTTTATGCTCGTGGCGAAGAAATTCGTAAAAAGCTTCGTGAAGCTAAAAGAGCGATTATAGAGGTAAACCTCCGTCATACCTAGCTTGAAGACGAGCTAGCTAAGTGGGAAAACCGTTCTTCCTAACTTATATCGCGCGAACTATCGTCGATTAAGGAGGTAGAGGCTCTAGAGCAGGGCTAGCTAAGCCCTCCTCCTAAGTTCTTAATAGACTTTCCGGATCCCGCGCCTATCGCCCTCTTAGACGTGCTTACTATATCTCCTACGACTTAGAACGCTCTAGATGGGTTTCCTTCTTTATTCTTTAAGCCTACCTCTAACGAGGTCTTAGGTCCTTATAGTACTTCCTTATAGCTCGTTCGCATCCATTGAGGTTAGTGCGTAGCTCCTATATGTTATTTAAGTCTAGGTAGCCTTTCCATTTTATAAGGTATCGTTATAGCCCGTCCTCGAAGTTAGTGCTATTATCTAGGATCCTTTATACTTTATATCGTCCTTCTCGTTCCATTAGGTAGTTATCTAGTATCCTAGCTAATACTAGTACTTCTATAGGGGCTGGTTCTAATAGCGAAATATGGAATACTAGGTGTATTCTCATTCCCTCTAGCAGGTCCAATTCGTAGCTTGTATCCTTAATGTTTCTAACGATTTTAAAAGGTCCTATCCTAACGTGATCCAATTTCTTGCTTGGCCTTATTATCTCGATGTTTTTCTAGAGGAGGTAAACTTTATCCCCCTCTTTAAGCATAGGCCCTCTAGATCTATGTTTATTATAGTGAAATGCTAATTGTTGCGATAGAAATTCGATATCTTTTTGCAATTCTTAGTATATTTATTGCATTTCTTCCACTATTAATCTAGCTGCTTTTGCTAGTGTTTGGACTTCCCTAGATTCGTGGA
>NW_006913399.1:0-7377 GCF_000281105.1 Coniosporium apollinis CBS 100218 | reverse complement strand
ACTACTATTACTATCTTTTTTACTCTTAGCCTTCTTTTTACTACTAAGAGTAGAGTTATTTTCCTTTATAGCCTCTATAGCCGCCTCTATACTTTTTATAGCTATACCTATCTTATCTATATCTTCTTCTTATAGTACGACCTCTAATCTTTTTATAAGTAGGTAGTTATACTACTAGCCTAGCTTTCTATTAGAATAAAGTAGTAAATACTATATAGATAGGTACTTTAAATACTACTTATTAATAAACTATAGTATACTATTAGCTCTATTCTATAGTATAATTTAATATATTCTACTATTTATTTCTATAGAAGCGGGTATAAGAGCTATAACCTTACTTATAATTAGCTAGTTATATCTATATAGGTCGGTTATAGCAGCCTTAATAATACTAATAAAGATTATAATACTATAGTTACTATAAAGCCTCTCTATATTAGTATAAAATGTCTATATAAATAGGTTAGTAGTATATAATACACGCTAGATAATATATAAGGTTTCTATATTTAGATTCTAAAACGCCTAGCCGCGCTACTATAGCTACTTCTTCTTACTATTAAAGATATATAGCTATATAAAGCTAGAAGCCTAGTCTATAGAAGTCTATAGTATACTAATATAATAGTAGAGCTAGCTATACACGTAGAAGATATAAATACTATATAGCTACTATATAAGTCTTTTATTAATATCTATACCTAGAAAGTAGAATATTAAGGCGTATTTATAGTAGTAAATATACTTTTAAAACTTCTATATTAAGAATATATATTATATCCGCTAGTTTACGCCTTCTATCTCTATAAGTAACTATTATAGCTTTTATAGATATTACCCTTATAGAAGTACTTACACTATACTATCTATATAGTAGCTAAACTATAGATTCTTTTTTATTAAGTTTACTTTTCTCTTCTTAATCTAGTATAATACTTTATAGTAATAGTAAGTATAGAAGGCGCGCTATAGTATAAAGTAGTAATTAATCTTTTACTATAAGAATTCTTTAGTAATATTATTATATAGCTTATAGAGAGCTTCTCTATAGCTCTATATATAATAGAAGCCTATTTTTAGAACTAGGTTAGCTATTACGCGTGCCTACTAGTTAAAAAAATAGTATATATTACTATATAGAAGTTACCCTAGTATCTTCTATAGCTAATTAGCTTACACCCTTTACTATAATTATAGTATATAGGGAAAAAGCTTAAAAGGGGTAGTGTAGTTACTAGAACCTATAAATAGTAGAAAAGAAAGAGTAAAGTATATATAAGAGTATATAGAAGTAGTAGTAGAAGGTATAAAAGAAGAAGTATATTAAGTATAATATCTATAAAATATAATAATAGAAGGTGGCTTAATATATATCTACTATAAACTAATATAAGCATTAAATTATTATAAGAGAATATGAGAATTAATATATAAGAATAGACTCTCTATAAGAGCTATATAAATAGTAGTAGGTAGTATAGGTTAATTATAAGTATATAAGAAAAAAAGCTAGCTTATAAAAAACTAAAATAGAGAAGAAAAATAAAGAGTCTATATATAGCTTACTCTTATTTATTATAAGCCTATATAGATATTAAGGGATTATAAGAGAATATAAGAACTAATACTTAAGAATAAGCTCTCTATAATAAAGATATTTTTCTAGTTTTACTACTATAGTTAAACAGCCTATATACACGCTTACTCTTATAGCGGCTAGTTCTATAGCTACTAGTAGTACTAGTAAGGCTATAGTAAATAAGTCTAGTTATTCTTATTCTACTTTATTTATCTAGGTATAGTATTACGGTAATAGGTAGTAATATTAGTAGTAAGAATAGAAGATTTATAGTAATAATCTTTTACTTCTAGAGCTAGTATATAGCTAGTGTAAGACTTAAGCCTTAACTAAAATTTTAAATCCCTAAGACTTTTATACTAGCGGTTGTAGAGTACTATAAAGTGGATATATTTATAATATAAGGGTAGACTTAGAAAAACTATAACTAGATTTTATAATTTCAATCTATAGTATTTATTATTACGTTATAAGCGTTTTTACTATACAAATTTTAGAGGCAATTATAGGTTTCGCTAAGGCAGCGCATGGTGGAAAATTAAGTTTTATTAAGTATATTAATATTTTAACTAGTATAGACGCTAATCTTATAGTATTCTTTAATATTTTTAATGTTTTTTTCTACTTCTTTCTCTATCTAAGCTTCTAATTACAGCGGAATAGTTAGAAGATTAGCTCTATAATAAGAATAAATTTAACAACCTATACTCTATAATAAGTATAAATATCTATAAATGCTTTAGCTAATAAAGATTCTGATATAATAGCTACTTAATAATCTTTATAGTCTCTCTATCAACTACATACCTTTTAGTAATATTATAAAAAATCTAATTATCTTAATTATTACTATATAAAACTATAATATCTCTCTAGAAATAGTATAACTAGTGCGCTTAAAATCTATAAGAATACTATTAAGCTACCATATCTATTTAAGAATAGACTATTAGATTTTTACTACTAACTTTTTATTATTACATATAATTATCACTTTGATAACTATAATATTATTAGGAAAAGAAAGACTCTTCTTCTGAAGATATTCTTAGAGAATCTTTAATATAATTCTTATATACTAAGCAACTAAATTTATAGCTCTCTAGGTAAAAGGAGTCTATTAAAGTAATCTAAGTAGAGTTATAATAGTAGTAAGATTATAATATATCTCATCTAAAGGAATTTAGCTATATCTAGAGAAGATATTAATAACACTTATAATTATATATTCTATAAACTATTCAGAAAGCTTGTTTGGGTTTAAAGGTATATTTATATTCTTATCTATGATATTATTAATATTATATATAGTGTAAACTAGCTAATACTTTTTATTCTTTTTTTTTAAATAAAAAGCTATAGGCTATAGTGTAAGCTATAACTAGACTTTAGTAGACTATTTTTTAGTTACTCTTTTAGTATTGTTATTACTTTCTTATTTAATACCTTTGGTACTAGGAAGCATTTTACATATTAGATACTAGATATACCCGTTTTATACTAAAATAGCCTAGATCATTAAGAAAGAGAGTTTAGTATATTTAGATTTTTAGTAGTATATTGTTTTATTATATATTTCTATTTTTCTTTCTCTTCTATATTAGGAATATTTCTTCTCTTAAACTCCCTCTAGTCCTCTCTGTTTTATAGCTATTTATTAGATATATAAAAATCATTCTTTTGATTTATTTAGATTCTAATTTCTTTATAGTTTAATTCTTAGTTTGGCTCTTAATTAATCTTTTAGTTTGTTTTTTAATCTACTATTTAGCTTACTTTTTAGTTTTTAATTTAATCAAATTCTATAATACTTTTTAAATAATAAACTAGACTAGGTCTAGTCTAGATTATATCTAACTTACTTTTTAGCTTAGGTTCTAGCTTAATTTAGAGTATAGTAATTAGTTTTACTTTTAGCTTAGTTTAAAGTCCAGTTTCTTATCTAGTTTATAGCTTCGTTTATAGTATAATATCTATTTTAGATTCCAGTCTAGTTAGATTTATTAACTTATCTTAGTGAAGTAGGAATAGATATTTTTCTCTCTAAGAGAGATTCTTTTCCCTAAACCCTCTATTTTCTCTTCTAAAATAAGAAGCGTTTTCTTTCTTAAACTCCCCCTAATATTCAACATAATATATAAAAGAGTTATTCTCTTTTTCTATTAGATTCTAGTATCTTTCTAATTTCTTTATAATCTATTTCTAGAATAGTTCTTAGTATAGTTCTTAGTATAGTTTTTAGTATAGCTCTTAGTATAGCTTTTAGTATAGTTCTAAATTTTCTTTCTTATCTATTTCTTACTAATTCTTTTAGTTTATCTCTTAGCTTACTACTTAGTTTACTACTCAGCTTACTACTTACCTTATAGTTATATTTAAAATAAATAAATAATAATGTTATTAAAGATATTGCTTTTAGCTCTTCTACTAAATACTATCTCTATATCTCTTATAGCTAAAGATGTTTCTTTTAAACTACTACTTAGTAGTTACGGCTACACTCGTGTATTAGTACCTAGTATATTATTCCAAACTAAATTTTCTTAAGGTAAAATTAATCCCTATATTATAATTATAAGCTGAAGAAATTCTCTTATTAACTATTTTTTTATTTATTAATACTCTACATCTAATATAGCCCTTAGAGTCTATAATATTACTAATTTTTCACTATAATAAGTCTTTAGCCTATATATTATCCTTAATATAAACTCTAATTCTTTAATGGCTTTTAACCGTAAATTACATACCTATATATTTATCTTATTCTTTACTTTACTATATTTGGTAAAATATTATAAGTAAGTAATTTAAGTATAAACCTAGATAAGTAAATTATATATATCTTTAGAGACAAGGTTTTAAGGCAGAACTATTAAGGTAGTTATAGAACTATAGTAATAGCCTATATTAGACTACGCGGTGTATAGAATAAGTATAATACTATTCAATACTATAATATAGCTAATAATTAACTATCTAAAGACTTTTAAAGCTCTACGCGCTTAATCTATACTAACTTCTATATTATAAGGTTTCTATACTACTATAGTAGTGTATACTTTAATACTTTTAGATTAAGCTCTTTAGGTAACTTATAATAAAATACTTTATAGAATGTTTTCTTATCTAGTAATAATCTACTTAGACTTAGGTTTTAAAGTTAATTAATTCTACGTAAAATAGTCTAGAGTAATCTAACTTAGCTAAAACTACTCTTAGGTAGTCTACTAGTATATACTCTTTCTATTTCGCTAGCCTATTTAAGTGAAGAGTATATCGAATGACTAGTTACTTTTTAGTACTATCTCTTTCTAAAAGTATAATAGTCTAAGGAATTATTGCTATTAAATTTGAAATTTACTACTAAAAAAACTTTAAGAATACAAAAGAAGACGCTTTTAGCTAAAGACTATATTATATAGAAAAGAAGCTCTAGATAGTTAGCTTAATTCTAAAGTAGTATCTAAATAAAAATATTACTTTATAATAGGTACTATCTCTGGATAATAATACTAGACTACTAGAGTATAGTACTATTCTAATTAAGGGGTTAGAAAATAATATAAGATATAATAGAGTTAGATTAATATTACAAAGTAATAATAAAGTATATAATAATAATATAAGACTCTTATATTAAGTTGAGTATACTATATATAAAAGATAAGAATAGTACTATCTATATATTTAAGTCTATAGCTTATATCCTTTTACTAAAATTCTCTTCATATAGGCTCTTTCAGTAGAATTATCTATATATAATAATTAATTTCTTTAATATAATTCTTCTTAGTAGAGTCGCCTATATTATATTATATATCTTTCTAGAAAATATTATTTTCTAGAAACTACGCCTTTCTAGGAAATTCTTTCTAGGAATTGTTCTAGAATTATAATATACTTATAACTAAAATACACTAGCTACTACTATAGTATTATAGTTTAGGCTTAGTATTTCTTAGTATTTAGATCTTTAGTTATTCTAGAGCTACGTGACTAAGTTATTAACTCTATTTGTATAGTTTCTTTTTATTTTCCTTACTATTCCTTCTAATCTACTTTAGTAACTTATATATTACTCTAATGAATTAAGTTCTAGGATTAAGCCCATGTATATTATAATATTCTATTATATCTACTAGTTATCTCTTATTATAGCTCTACAATGGTCTGTTATATATTCTCTCACTTCTTTTAATATACTTATATCTATAGGTAGTGCCTCTAACCCTCTATAGTCTTCTATATATATTAATATACTTACTATACTTTCTATGGAAGTTCTAAAGAACTTCAACCTTTAGTATAAGTTATTTACTAATCTCCTAAACAAGTTTAATAATATATATAACTACAGTAGTATCTTTAGAAAGTAGCTAAAATATATTATAGAGTAGTATAATACTATTATTATTACATACTCTAAAGTAACTAAATATCTAACTTAACTTACTATCTAAGTTACTTAACTAAATACTATTATAACTAAGAAATTAGAGAAACTTTCTAATATAAACTTATTTTCTAATTTTAACTATACTACTCTCTATTTCTTTATTAAAACTATTTATTCAAAGCTCTATATTAACACTAACTAATATCTAACTAAAACTATCTAAACCTTATACTTATAGAGTTATTCTAGGAATATTATATAAGTACTCTCTCTTCTGTATATCTATATAGATAGTACACTTAAGTTTAGCTTTATTAAAAAAACAGTTAAGTATCTTAAGCTATCCTATAGTAATCTAAACTCTAAAGTAATAGCCTAAGCTAAGATTACTAAGCTTTATTAAAGAACTATAACTTTATCTCTTTTACTACTAATTTCTAATACTATGTTAATAATACTAATTATAAAAATAATAGAAAAAAGTCTATACTCTTTAAAAGCCTATTAAATAAAATATAGAGTACTCTTATAAGCTAAGATACTAAGAATATAAGTTACCTTAAGTACTTTTACTGATACTAGTATTTTAATAGATATTTATACACTACTACTAGAGCTACTATTAGTATCTTATTCTTCTAAAAATATATATCTCTAGCTCTACTTTCTATAACTAGTAATTCTTATATAATTACTATCATAACTACTATCTTACTAGCTGTCTATTCTATACTAACTATACTAAAGTTTACTTCTATAGCTTATTAGGGGAGTAGTAACTTTATAGATCTTATAGTTAGTTATATCTAGTAAAGCCTATCTATATCTAAGATAAAATAATAATATTTTAATAACAATAAGTATCTCTACTATAATAATAATTGTATAGTTTATAAGTACCTAAAGAAACCTTATGCTACTATATATATAACTAACTTTAGCTTTACTTCTAGTACTCTAGCCCCTACTATTTCTTTTAGTAACTTAACCTATTTAGAAAATAAGTAGTTTCTAGTAAAAGTTACTTATAAGAACCTCTATTTAGAAGAGCTAAGATTTCCTTTTCTATTAATATACTTAATAAAGTATGCTTTTCCACCGTGCGCGGCCATAGTAAAAACTATAACTATCTTAAACAATTATATAGGAAAAGCGCTTACAGCGCGATAATAAATACTATAGATTATAATTAAAAAATCTAGTCTCTAACTTTCTAATTCTACTCTTACTCTATTAATATATCTACTTTATAGCATCCTATAACCACTACTATAAAAGCCTTAAGAATTTAAAATTCTAGCTAAGGCTTAAGTCTTACACTAGCTATATACTAGCTCTAGAAGTAAAAGATTATTACTATAAATCTTCTATTCTTACTACTAATATTACTACCTAT
>NW_006913398.1:0-8435 GCF_000281105.1 Coniosporium apollinis CBS 100218 | reverse complement strand
GAGGTAGTTATTCCGATCTTATCTTATCACCACGTGATATACTAAGGCTTTTAAGATAATAGAAACACCACGTGATTACTTCTTATAGCCTTAACCCACTAGCAACCCTTTGCCAAGCCGTCCAACTGTTTTGACCCCGACCGTCGGCTCCTTGCGGACGGTTGGACGGCCATCAAATACTCAACGGTTGGTCGGCGATATAGCCGACCGTCCAACCGTTTCCAACCGTCCGACGGTTTGTTGGACACCCTGGTTGAGGTAGTTTACTAGCTGAGCGAAGGCCCCTTGGCCGGATGTGTCGGGGGTATAGATAATATGATTGTATCTTATCTCACGTGATGATCTCGCCGTTTCTTACCCCTTCACTTGGTCTACAACAACACCAACGCTAAGACGCGAAACTGCCTATCAGGCAATGAAGCTTACCCAGCCGGCCACCGCCTCGCCGGTTGCGGATTATCTCGCCTCGCCAGCCCGCCTAGAAGTTTCCGGCGCTGGCGAGGGGATACATCAGTTGCTAACCCCACTGCACGCTGGCGCAACGTTGGTAGAGACACTGAGTTGTTACTTAAGATTGGGCACGTCGTGCAGAGTCGTAGTTGCGATGGGGGCACAGTCCCAAACCATGTGATGGGCAGAACGCCCCTGGCGCTAGACTTCAATCTTGGAATACGAGTATCTAAGCGTGCGCTAGGTGAGGCTGAATCTGGGGATTCAGTCAGCCACTCGCTTTCCAGGTAAGGTCCGGTCCAGCTGCTTCACATTACTGACCGAGTACCATACCGCTGGCCCGGACATAGTTCCTAGCGTGTTTTCTTCCTCACTCGGCCCTAAGGTCCTCCTCAGTCGGCTCTTCCCCTCAGCCAGCCCTACTGCTCAACTAGCCCTACTGCTCAGCTAGCCCTTCAGCCCTGGGGTATGCGAGACATCTTGGGCACTTCTAGGCTCTTTCGAGAACGCCTTCTGCGTGATAGCGGTTTGGACACTGCTCAAGCTTCGAGACTAAGGCCGGCCTCTATTGAACGTTGCTGGCGGCGAAGTCCAGCTCATGCCACTGACAACTCGAACACGGCTGAATTATACGAAGGCTGAGCTGTGTTCTCCGTCTGAACCCACGTGGCGGCTGACGTGCGCCTTGTACAGCTTTGTATCGGTCTAGTTTAGGAGACAGCGTTCGAAATGATGCCTCAGCTGGAAGGATTCTGGAGAAGGTCGCTTACGCGCAGAAGCCACTTGGGCGACAGAAACGGGATACGTACAGGCCGCGTGGAAGGCGTTCTTCCAGGTCTAACTCTCACGATGCCTGGGGAAACAGCGCCGTCGTTGGGCTCCTTCTCTGATGTATAAGTAGCTGTTGGTCGCGCTGCTCGAATCATTCCTCATCCACTCTCATCAGCTGCCTTCGTCCCTAAGACAGTCCTTTCTGAGTAGTTCCCTCTTGCTCATCATCTTGCTCTTCACGAATAAATATGAGACTCTCAATCGCTACTCTTCTCACCCTCACGGGTGTCAGCTTCGCCTCTCTCGCCCCCAGGCAAGGGGGTTGCTCCGCAGACAACTGCGCCCGAGCAGTCACCGGGACACGACGCGGTGATGTCGCACAATCGTCCGCTCGAGCCGACTGCTCCAGCTTCTTTGCTCGGACCGTCACGGTCACGGCGGGGAACACCGAAACAATCACCCAGACTCCTACGCCTACTGCTGTGCCTACTTATGCCACGGCCTGCTCCGGCGCTGCGAGGTACTCGAGCGCTTGCTCCTGCTTCGGTGTCACTGCATCTACATCCACCGTGACTGTTACCCGTAGGTTGTTGCCTGTATTATGTCTCTTACAGAATGACTGACAACTTCTAGCACCTCCTGCTTGCCCCACAGACCAGACCGAGTGCAGCCCCGGCGCCTGTGTATGTTCTACCTGCCAATATCAGGAACAAGACGCTGACAATGACGCAGTGCCAAGCCGGATGGATCTGCAGTAACGGCAGGTGCGAAGCGCCGTTCGGATTCTGCGACAACCCCCGCCAATGCGATGCCAGCACGGCTTGCGCCACCTGCGGCTTTTGTCAGCCTGATACTGAAGGCGTTGGTCATTGCTTGGCTGGCGGTGCTTGCGCGGACTTTGAGGATTGTACCACGAGTGCCGATTGCTTGCCTGGGCAGTCTTGTCTGTTGAGCTGCTGCCCCACGACAAAGTGTCTGGGCCCGTCTAACTATTGTCCGAATGCGGGAGCTCGGTCGAGACTTTTCAGGAAGAGTGGCGCCGAGGGAGGCGATATCAATCCTCAAGTCTAGCGGACTTAACAAAAGCTGAACTATATAATAGTCTATCCAAAAGCCGCAATTAATATTAGGGCTAATAGAGTATTTCGGCAGCCGTTCTTCATCAGCAAAAAATTAGTTGTGGTGGGAGCTACTTGTACTGGAAATTGAATACGAGAAACGTCTTAAAGAAGCCTAGCAGTTCTTCCTCCTTACCTCGGTCAAAGAGCGGATACATTATTCAAATTCGGAAAACATGTCTCCTCTCCTGAGATCTTGGGGATATATCCACGGTTCATAGAGAATGTCTCTGTCAGCTGATGCAAGAACACTACCTAATGAATGGCCCTATTACGCCTTCCGATATCGAGGCGGTAGGTGATCTTCGAGCAGGAAGGATTATCTACACACATTCCCCTCGCCCAATCGCGCATCCTGCCGCGGTCCACACAACTAATAATGCAGACCTTTGATTGCCCCCTCAAAGTGCCCATTAGCTGCGTGTCGGAGAGGTGATCAAACGACTGCATTAGTCAGCCGTACGCCAGGATGGACCTTAGCCCTAAGGGCAGGTGGCCGGCTGCTGGGGTCGCCGGCTTACCATCTTTTCAATACGTTCATGATGTTCCGACCAGTTAGGAAACTCTCTCTCAGCCCTAAGAACGCCTCACTAGGGCTGCCAAGCATAGTCTCGTGCCTCTTCTGATGCGATGAGCTGAAACTGACGTTCGAGCAGCTGTCAGCTCTTCGTGTCTTCCGAAACCTCTTCACATTCTTATGCATGCTGGGTGTTGCCATCATGCGGGAACGATTTGTACCGAACTAGCAGACGTCAGCTCACCTCTACCATGCAGTCCTGCACATTGGTGAGCGCGGTTCTCGCGCTTTTGCAGCTCTCCATCGCCTATTCAAGCTTGAACGGCAGAGGACAGAACTTGGCTATACGACAGACGTCATCTCAGCCGAGCTGTCCAGAACTCCATCTCCATCGAAGCAATGGAGGCCGAAAAATCGCATTCCTCATAGATGGCACTTCCCAGATGGAGTCGCTGGATCCTTATCGCTTTTGGGTTCCCGCAGCCGAGTCGATCAACGATGCCCTCATCAGCCAGAGCGAAGCTACTAATGGTCATCAGGCTGACCTTGCTATCGTGATGGACGAAGCTTGGGACTATTCCAAGACAGTCGCTCCACTGGGCGATCCCTCAAGTATCGACTTCAGAGGAGTCGGTACCGAGGGAGGTTATGAGTATCCTAGTGCACTGGACGTTGCCATGGACAAGCTCAATATAACCGGTGGTGACAGTAGTCGCTTAGGTCTGATTTGGCTCACGAGTCGCGGTTTCGACGAGCCTGCCAGACCTCTTCCTGGAAATTGGACTATTCTTAGCGGTATTCGAGTCTCCTATGGCCTCCTCGTTGGAGACTATAGTTACCTGTCTGGTTCTAACACGACTGAGATGCAAAAGCTATCGACTATTCTCAAGGGCGGGGGCATCTTTTGCGTAATCCATGACCGAGCTGCTCTGCAAAGCTTTGCTAGCCTTGTCATTGCAAATGGACCAACTGGGTCCGACAATGGTACGATAATCACAACGTTAATCGCGGGGCACTCTCTTGCTGCACTTCTCCTTCCCTCTGGATCGGCGAACTTCACTTACCAGAGTCAGCCTGGCGAAATTGTTGAGCTGTCCGTAAATTGTGGAGGGTCCTGTAACGTGACTGTGACCCTAAGCAATCTTTCCAACGGGACCACTCTATCTACCTCCAATACCGGTCATTATGATGAAAGCGGCATCTTCGGCCATCATTTCAGTCCCTTGATTTCGACGGGAACCGATGTTCTTAAGCTTGAGCTTACTTCCAGTGATTCTACGAGCGATCAAGTAGTCTTCGTAAGCTCAAAATCATCCCTCGGCGCTGCAAATTGCACAATCGATGCTATAGCGTTGACTGTGACACCCTCTCCAAGTCCTTCAGCTTCGGCGTCCTCATCTTCTGCAGCATCTGAGCACGGTTTGTCTGTCGGGGCGAAAGTAGGCATTGGCATCGGGGCCGCTGCTATAGGACTTGCAATCTTACTTGCTGCATTCCTCTGCATGAGAAGGAAGAAGCGCGGACGATCGGAAGCTTCACCAACAGACGCGATGATGGTGCACGAGAAAGCGGCCGACGGCCTCGAGGTCTCCACGGGCGAAGTCTATCCTAAGAAAGCGGAGCTGCCTGGCCTCACAGATCATGTCTCTCCAGTAGAGCTGATGACTACGGAACCGAAGACAGAGCTTGAGGCGCCGTCGTATGGCCCAACGGCCCCGACCTCGCCGGCTGAGTTGGGTGATACGCGGGTGCGTGGTGCGGACGGCAACGCCCCCTTGTCTCCCCAGTACGGGCTAGAAAAGGACGTTCGGAGTGCGCCGTCTAAATCTCCAGGGGAGCCATTCAGTGCAGCGCCGATGACACAGGCACCAGAACCGGCAGACTCGTCTATAGCACTCGATGCAGCCGCCTCATCTGCTCCTAATCCGCCGGCCACCACAGCCGGGGATATCAAATCCCGTTCATCCTAAGAAGACGATTGAAGAAGGTGGCGAGTTTCTTTGTCATCTGACACAAAAGCAAATGTATCCGCTTAGGCCGAATGAAATTGCAGCGGTTACAGGTGTTCGTGCGGTGTCCCCAATGCCCGTAACCCGTGAGTGCGGCTACCAGTTGACGAACAACCCTCGTTGCTCAGCAGTTGCCCCGATGCAGCAACAGGCTCGCAGCAAGTCCAATTACTCTCCCTTGACCAGGCCGAGGCTGTACGTACTTCCTCCCGTCACCCGCCCAGTATCCACATCACGGAGAACGACGTCCACATTTCGCGACTCGCCAACGTTGAGCTCCTTTGGCTCGAAGTACAGGAAGACGGGATACCGCTTCTCGGGCTCAAGATTCAACCCACGCAGCGTGGCCGCGAGACCCTTCTTGCCCTGAAGAGAAAAACGGGCCCGCTACTCGCCAGTTGGAGACTATTAAGCATCTGCTGATAAGGCTCGAGATTGTGCTCGCCATTCTGGATAACCCCTTTACCGTAGCGGTGTGGGTTGACCCGCTTCTAGTGCAAGTCTCTTCACTTTGTCTCTACTAACCTCGGATTGCATTAACGAGAAAAGCGGGAAAAGACTAAAGGCGCATGCAGACTAGTCGAATAGTGCAAGACTTGCGTCACGAAATGTAGCTATAAAGGAGGGAGTGTATGCGTCGCAATATATAATACACTTTTGCCGCAGAAGTTCCCGCCACTCTATAGTAGGCGTTACACGATTCGGCGCTTCTCTAGCTCGGAAGCTAGGCGTTTTTATATACGCGCCCCACTAAAACTCACTTAAGCTATAGTTTAGCCTTATTATTATTTCAAACATCTTATATTAATATACTTATAAAATAGGTTTTTCTACTATATGCTATCGTAGCGAAAACTATAATGATCTCTAAAATTATATAGTACGCCTTCACTCGCAATTGTTCGCCTCGTCTAGCCGGGATCATGCTCGTCGCTAGGGCTAGAGAGTCGAAGCCGCAGGTATCGCACGTACATTGTGCTTTTACCGCGAGCAGCCACGTCTCAAGCCTCACCATCCACCACATCCAGCTTAAACCCACCTACACACCCCCTCTGAAACAACCCCTCCGGATCATACCTCCTACTCACCCCCTGCAAGAACCGCCAACTCTCCTCGCCATAACCTTCAAACGGTCTCTGCCACTCCGCGCAATAGTTCAAGTACCGAAATCGATGGCCCGTTTGATTAGCCGCTGCAACGGCATCGATCCGCTCGACAGCACGGCGCGTCGTCGTCTTGATGAACTCGTCATCCCGGCGTTCGGCCCAGTTGATCGTGAAGCTCACGATAACGAGAGGCTCATGAGTGCAGTCGAGCAGGCCTAGCGGATTCGCATCGCCCTTGCGTACCCAGTCCGGTAGGAGCGGCTGCAGGACGAGCGTCCAGACCAAGCCCTTGACGTTGACACGGCGGATCGAGGCGATGGCATCGCAGTAGGCGGCGTGCGCGGCGGCGAGAGTGGCAGGGTCGTTCTTGATAGTCGTGGTGGCGAAGACCTGGCGCCTGTCGGGGGGATTGAGCGCGTTCATTTCGTCGGTCGCGCTGGTTAGGGTGCGGACCTTGCAGGTGCTCCAGAGGCGCCAGAGCGATCCGAAGGAGGAGGTCCTCCAGCAGGCGGGCCATTTCTTCTCGTTCTCGGGGAGCTTAGTATAGACGAGATTCAAGGCGATGGCCTGGACGCCGAGTTTCTGGATATAGGAGAAGCAGGCGACGGGGCCGGCGGCGTGGTTGTCGTACGTGATGCTGGGATCGCTTGAATCCGCTCTATTGACGCATTCGTGGAAAGCCGCGAGGACCTTGGCGGCTTGGGAGGCGGGCATATAGAGGAAGCCGCTCCAGATTTTGGTGGAGGGGAAGCTGCGGGCCGCGAAGCGCGTGACGATGCCGAAGTTGTTGGAGCCGCCTTTGAGGGCGCGCCAGAGGTCGGGGTTGGTTAATGCGGAGGCTGTAGTGATGGAGCCGGAGGCGAGGACGAGTTCGTAGCTAAGGATGTTGGAGCAGACTAGGCCGAAGCGGGGGGAGAAGAAGGAGAGACCGCCTGTTTGTGCCTTTGGATCAGCTCTAGAACAGAGGAATGGTGGAGCTGCTGGCGGGGGTTTTAGGGGTCCGACTCGCAATCGGAGCGGGGGAGAGGGGCGAGTACAGACGTGAAAAGCAGAAGCTTACCTCCTAAAGTCAAGCCCCCCACCCCAACAGCAGAGTTCCTGCCTCCTACAACAGCGAGACCCTTCTCATCCAGGACTTTAGAAACATTCATCCACTTGGCGCCAGCTCCGATGGCCACGCTCGATCCATCCTCAGAGGGTGTCACCTCACAGAAGAGGCCAAGATCGATCACAACACCTCCCTTGATGCTCGCAGCACCGGAAACCGGAGAGTGGCCACCGCTGCGGATAGCGAATAGTCCTTCGGCTTTTTCCTCGCCAGCCTGCTTTCCTCGTTCGTCGTACTCGCGCTTGAGGATAGTGACGGCCGTGCAGAGCTGCTGAACGTCACGGGGCCGGACGACGCATGCTGGGATCACTTCGCACTCCTGCTGGGCCCAGTAGGAATTCATTGACTGCTTGAAAGCGGCAGCGTCGTGCGGGAAGATGACGCTGTCGGGCAGTGCCGACGCGAGGCTTTTGCTGAGCATGGTGGGCTCTGGTGAGCTGCTTGTGAGGTCCGGGTGGTCGGGCTTCTTAGCAGCTTGTAGGGTCTGTGAGGTTCGTAGATGGCGCATGACGAAGATGGAGATAATGATGAGGAGCGCCGTTGCGGCAGATGCGGAGAGTAACTGAAAGGCCATAATGACTCTTTGCATAGTGATCCGCGAGAACGCAGATTACTGAGTGAAGAAGGCGTCCGGCCTCTAATAAGTTAGTAGTAATAGTACCGGCACAAGAAGCGAGACGATCGCTGCATGTATTACGAGACATAACTGAGAGCTTCACGGCGCGCATCTAGTATTGCGGATTAGAGCTATTACACATTAGTGGGGGCGGTATATTTCATGTAGATACTATAATGCAAACACGACCCACTTTGAAAGAAAAATATTATAAGTAGAGAAACTTCAACTCTAGTAGTACTAAGTTACTTGACTATAATCTATATAAGTAGCTAAAGTTACTCTATAGAAGTTAGTACTAAATCTCACTTATATTATAGTTTAGACTTAGTATTCTTTAGTATTTAGATCTTTAGTTATTCTATAGTTATATAACTAGACTATATACTTTATTTATAGAGTTTTTTTTCTATTTTCCTTATAATATGTTATAATGCAGGAAGGCTTAATACTAGAACTTAATTTACTAGAGTAACATATAAGATATTACATAAGATTAGAAGGTATAGGAAGGAAAATAGGCAGAAAACTCTATAAGTAGAGTATATAACTCAGTCACGTGACCCTAAAATAACTAAAGATCTAAATACTAAAAAATACTAAGTCTAAACTCTAATAGTAGCTCCTCTCTAAGAGCTAAGTTCTTATAAAGGGTAAGGGTTAGGGTTAGGGTTAGGGTTAGGGTTAGGGTTAGGGTTAGGGTTAGGGTTAGGGTTAGGGTTAGGGTTAGGGTTAGGGTT
>NW_006913397.1:0-8644 GCF_000281105.1 Coniosporium apollinis CBS 100218 | reverse complement strand
CCTAACCCTAACCCTAACCCTAACCCTAACCCTAACCCTAACCCTAGTTTTATCTTATAGAATAGCCTATTACTCTATATTCTTTTTTACTTAAGAACTTAGTTAGCTTCTCTAATAGAACGCTAAAAAGGATTTCTAATACTAACTTTATATAATAGAGAAAAGATAAAATAGAGAAAAAAGAGTTAGAAGCGCTATATAGTCTTCTATTCTATTAGCTTCTAAAATCTAGTTATTTTTACTATTACCCTCTCTAGCTATTACTAAGGAGTTAGCGCGGTAGATAGAGTACTATAAGGTTTCTATCTATTTACTAATAATAAAAGAAAAATAAAGAAAAGAAGGAAGTAAAAGCTCTTTTATAGGCTACTACTAGAGAGTATCTAGTGGTTTAAAGTAGCTAACTATAGCTATACTTAGTACTAAAAAGAGATTAAGGAAGATATACTAGAAGCGCTTTAGGGGAGCTATATCTTATTTTAAAACCTTAAATAAGAGGTTATTTTTAATAAAGAGAAACCTATATCTAGTTAGAAGAGAGCTTTAGAAAATACCTTTAAGGGAGAGAGAGATAGTAGTCGCTACCTAATAAACTAGAAATTAGGGTTATTAAATTAGTAACTACTCTAAAATCACCTTCTAGGTGAGAGAAGCAAGCTTTTCTTTACTTTAAATATCTTAAAGAGGCGTTTTCTAGTAAAGAAAGTAGTTTATTAATTAAGTCTAATAACTAGGGAATAGTTATCTAAGTAAGAGAGGAATAATACCTAGTATTTTAGAAAGTCTTTAAATAAAGATACTATTAATAGAATAAGAATAAGGTATTGCACCTCTACTATAAAGCTAATAGCTTCTATTCTTTATAAGAATAGAGATTTAATATAGTTAACGCCTATTTTTAGCTACTTTAATAGTTAGAAGTTTAACTAGTTAAAGGGTGTATAAAAGCTTAGTCTAAATAAAGTTATATATCTTTTATAGCCTTATTTTTTATCTTACTACCTTAAGTATACTTACTTCTTACTTTTTAAGGTTCTATATAAGCACTTACTAGTTTTATCTATAAAACCTATTATTTTTAATAGTATTAACTCTTTAATAATACTTTATAGTTAGAAAACGCCTTTATCTCTTTATCTAGTATCTCTTTTTTCTTTTTTAATCCTAGAAAGCTGAATATAACTTATTTTCTTTAGTAGTTAGGCTTATTTATATAAGAGCGCTTATAGGTTTTAGTTCTATATTAGTTTAACTAGTAATCTATCTACTCTTTTGTATTATTAAATAGCTCTTTTATTAATAATACTATTCGCCTTTACCGCGTATTAGATATACCTACTAAATTTAATTCCTTCTATTAGCTTCTATTCTTCTACCTTCTTTTTATAAACTACTATCTTTAGTAGAGCTATTTATACTTGCGTGTATAGTTCCGTATTAGGTATAGTAAAGTAGAGTAACTTCTATAACTTTAGTAAAAGACTCTATATATATTACTAGACCTTTACACTTATTTTATATACTTTAAATAGTACTTTAGAAGCTTCTATATTATTTTCTTTTAATTTCTATTTTATTTTATCTACTCTATAGGAATTTATTAGTTTTAAGTATTTAGGGGTAGCGCTAGTTCTATTTAGACTTAATCTAGATTAAGGGGTATTATGTACCTAAGATTATTTATATAGAAATAAAATAATAAATGCGAAATGTAATACTATAATAATGCGTTTAAAATTCTTCTTATTATTCTTTTAAGTCTTTAAAAGAATTAAGTGTGTTTATTTCTTCTTTAAACTAGCTTCGCGTATATATAACTACACACCCCTCTTTATATATAAAGATATCTATAAGTAATAGACTAGATAAGCCTATATCTCTATACTATAGCTTAATAGCTCTACTAGTTCTAGTAATACCTAAGAAGAGATAGTTAGTACTACTTAAAGAAAATACTCTATAAATAGTCTCTAGGTTCTCTACTCTCTCTACTACTTTATAATATAGCTTTATACCTCTAAAGCCTCTAACTCTATAGTTTAATTTACTATTAAAGTTGACTCCTTCTTTCCGCGCTAAGAAGATACCTTTACTAAGTAAAATAATAGGTACTACTACTAAGTAAGTAGCACGGCTATTTAGTATAAGCTAAATAGAAACACCTATAGAGATAAAATACTTAGAGTAGTTAGAAAGCCTTATACTAGTCTTATATAAGAATCTAGTACTTAGCTAGGATTTCTAAGACGTTTGTATTAAACTAAGAGAGAATAATTCTCCCTTTAAGAATCCAAGTCCTATATATCTTAAGAATATAAGATACCTTATAAGTATTATAGGCTAAGAGGATGTATTTATTTATAAATTTCTATTACTACCTTTAATAAAGTAATACTTAGTTGCCTATATAATTAATTTCTTTATCTAGTTAGGGACTAAGGCTCTAGATACTCTAAAAGATAAGCTTTACGCAGTTATACTAGTCTTAGTAGGCTATCTATAGGAATAGGAGTAAAGAGAAGTAATAGCCGCCTTTAAATAAAAGTAGTGCAAGATATAAAGAGAGCTTCAGGCTACGTCTAGGCTTTCTACCAGCGATGCGCTGGCTAAGCGAGAGTATATATAGTATTCGCTCCCACTATAGAAGCTCGATAGAATTCAGTCTCCTACTAAACTAACTATATTATTCTATCCACGCGTGCCTTATTGTCATATTACTACATTAACCCCGAGGATGCATATCCTCTAACAAGTAGTCTATAATAATAGATTATCTAAAAGAGATTTAAGACTATATAGAGTGGTATTAGGAAAGTATAAAGAAACTAGGTCTAAAATAATACTTTTAGAAGTATAACTATAGCTATTAGCAACTATAAATTATTGAGAGATAGATTTAAGATAGGGCTTTTAAGAAGGAAGTTATTAACTCTATTAATAACTATATTCTATAATACTCTCTTAAGATAACTTCTAGGGAAGTAGCTAAGCGATAGTTCACCTATAAAGAGCTTAATTAAATAATATATTAAGTTAGTACTACTATAGTAAAGAAGGTAGTTAGTAAGATTTAGGCTAATAGGTAGGTAATAGAATATAATACCTAGAATATTATTAAGGCTCTAGGTAGTCTACTATTCCTTCTACCTATTACTATAGCTAGTATTTAAGCGACACTAAAGAAGAATAGTAAGAAATAATAAGAAAGTAAGCTATTTAATAAGTTTCTACTAAAATATGCTATATGCTTATAGAATTAACTAAAAGATAGTAAGAAGACTATAGGTCTAGACTATAAGAGTATAGATAGTAGTATTATTTAAAAGAATAAGAAGAGGGGTAAGGCTAAGAAGGGGATAGGTTAGCTAGATATAGAGTAAGAGAAGAATCTTCTAGAGTATAGGCCTGTAGTTATAGAAGAAGCTATAATTTTAGACTACTAATACTCTAGACGTGTTTCTATAGAACTTCTTAGCTTAATAGTAGATAGAGCCGACCTTAAATAACTATAAGATAATTTAGCTAACTAGATAATTAAGAAGGTACTCTAGATAGTAATAGATTTTAAGTCTTTTAAAAAAGAACTTTATATCTTCTATATCTAGAAGCTTAGTAAGCTTTTAGAACTATAACTTAATATACTAATTAAGACTCTCTATATACGTCTAGACTTTATTATCTATATAGGTCTTTATAATTCTTAACTAGTTATATAACTAAAGTATTAGTTTAGTATATTTCTTAATAGAAGAACTAATAATTTTTAATATATATATATTAGGAAGGCCTATAGATTGTAGGTGTTTCCTATATTTCTAGAATTTAAGTTACTAGATACTATAGAAGGATTTCTAATACTCCTTAATAAGAAAGTTATAAAGGGTCTTAAGGTGGAGTATAGGGGTAAGAGCCTTAAGAGTATTATAGATTCTTAGTATTAAAGTATTTATATAGAATAAAATTAGGTTCTCTAGTGCTACTAGTAGTATTAATAAAAGTATCTATACCTAAATAACTCTATAAGGGAACTCTACTTACTAAATATAATATTCTTATTACCTTAATAGCTTATATAATAAGATCTATAGCTACTCGATTTAGAGATTACTAAGCACGGCGATAAGCACTTTATATTTATTACTTACCCTTTTATTCTAAAGTTCTTAATTAATAGAAATTAAGGTTTAAGTCTTAATAATCTCTATTCTAGATACTTAAGTATAGAATATAATAGGGAATACCTCTAGTAGAAACTAAAGAAGGTAGAAGATATTAGAATTACTTATTTTTAAAGACTAGTAACTATTTCTAAAACCTTTAGTAATAGTAAGATTTTTAAGCCTTAAGATACGACCCTAATTCTAGAGGTATTACTATATAGTCTAGACCCTCTCTTAGACGCGCTAATAGAAAGAATCTTCTAAAGAAATATAGTAGCTATTATTAATCTTATAAAGCTACTTAGTACTCCTATATTCTATAAAAAGTACTTTTATAAGTGGTACTAGAGAGCTCTTAATTAGTTCTAGATAGCCTATACTATATTTTGTATTATAGAGGAGCAATATTTTTATTATTTATCTCTTATTAGTATAATAGGAGAAAATCTATTTATAAGTAAGGGGATACCTATAGTTAGAAGAAGATAGGTACTAGTTTAAGAATAGCTAGTAGATTCATTATAATAACTAAGAGGTTATAAGTATAGCTAACTAGTATAGGCTATTAATAGAAGAGTCTAATACTCCTAATTAGAACCTACCTATTACTAGTAGCCTTACTTATCTTCTTTTACTAAGAATTCTTAAGGCTTATAGATTACCTCTAGTAGAAGGACCTATAGGTTATAAGTAGTTGAAGAATAGAGTTTTTAAGGGGAAGGCGTCTAATTAGTAAGAAATTAATAAGAATAAGCTAATACTTAGTGTAGAAGATCCTAATTTCCCTACTATAAGAAAGAGCCCTAGTCTCTTTAAACTATATAATATACTTCCTCTAATATAATCTACTACTATAGACCCCCTATATAGCTATTTAATAGATTAGCTTCTTCTTTATATTATACTAGGCGTTAATCTTAATACTTCTATTTTAATTAGTAATAAAGAGATAGCGGAGTCTTCTAAGTCTAAAGGTAATCTATAGTCTATATATTTAGGTGTAAGCGAGAGCTAAAAGAGCGCTTCTAGACTAGTTAATAAGCCTATAGAGAGTAGTTTTAGAGGTATTAAGGGACCTATTAAGAGTAGTTTTAAGGTAGTTAAAGAGTCTAAAGATAGTACTTTAGGAATAGTTAAGGAGTCTAAGAATAGTATTCCTAGTATAATTAAAGAGTCTAAGAGTTAAGGTCCTTCTTCTCTAATAGATTTAGCGAAGGAGCTAGCGGCTACTACTATATAGAAGCTTAAGAAAGCTAATTAAGAGGCTATCTCTAGAGCTATAGAGGAAGTAAACTTATTAAAATGGGTGTATAGTAAGCTATAGTAGTATTAGTAAGAGGACTTACTAGTACTAAGTTACGGCGGAAGAATTTATAGCACTAGTTCTTTAGTAGTCTTATAATAAGAGGACTTGCTAGTATTAAGCTAAGAAAGTAGAATTTAAGGTTCTACTTCTTTAATAAGTTTAGTATTTTGTCTACACCTCTGATTAGAAGTTTAGAGTAGCTATAGGATAGCTACTAGGTAAGAGAAGTATATAGTAGTATAGGAGATTTAGTATATAAGAGCTAGTATAGAGTGCGTATATAGTAGTTTAAGGTTTTTTATAAGTTATTTAACTAGTTAGTCGAATAATAGGAATAGTTAACTACACTTTATATTATAGTATTAAGCTGCATTACACTCGTTCTATATATAGTTTAACCTTATATAATCTATTACCGTGATCCTATTACTACCTTAATAGTCCTATCTTAATATCTTACCCCTATAGGCACGTACAACCTACTTACTAGAGTTCTATACTCATCCTTCTTACCTATAATACTACTACTCTCTATTATTATCATTCTTTTATTCTTATTCCCTTTCTTTTTTCTTTCCTATCTATCTTTCTTCTTTCCTTCTATTTTATCTTTTTTCTCTATCCTTTTACTTTTTTCCCTGTTTTTTTCCTTTACTTTCTTTATCTTTTCTCTTACTTCTTTACTCTATTTCTTCTTTTCTATCTTTCTTTCCCTCTTTATCTCCTCCTCTACTTCGCTCCGTCTTTTTTATCTTTTTCTTTTCTCTTTTTTACTTTACTTGCTTTTTCTTATATATTTTATCTATACTATACTCTAATAACTTCTTATATTTATTTATATTCTAATTCTACTCTTCTATTTTTATCTATCTCTTCTACTCCTCTACTAAATCTATTAACTAATAAAACTCCCCCGCTAAACTATTACTCTCTACTTACTCCAACTATCTCTTTATTAGGAAAAAATTTTCGACGCTTAGAGCTGCTCGGAGCGCTCGGAGCGCGCTCGGAGCGCTTAGAGCCTTTAAGCGACTCTCACCACTCGCGAGCCACTCGCGAGCGGCTCCGAGCACTCGAGGCAGGTCTTGGCGCTAAGCCTACTTAGTTATCACCAAAAAAAATTAGAAAAAGCTTTAAGTCTAAATCAACTAGTAGGATAGGGGGGGTATATTATTAAACTAGTATAGAAGTAAACTTTCGATAAAAACGATTATTATCCGCTTAACTTTTTAAAACGTGGATATATTACCTATTTTCACAGGGGGGTAAAAATTAAGCGAGAAAAGGAACTCCAAGATTTTTTACGTAATTTATGTTTTTTTTGCTTACTAAGTAATTTATACCCGCCCCGATCGATTGGAGCGCTTAGAGCGCTTAGAGTGTCTCTGCAAGCCCTCTGAGCGCTCAGAGCGCGCTCGGAGCGCCTTAGACGTCTTGGACCGATGCGATTTTCACGAGCGCCCAAATTTTTCCTGATGTTTTTTCTTAAATATTCCACTAAACTACTTAAACTATACTTCTTCTTTAAATTAACTCTAAACTCTTCTAACTATCGCTACTATTACTACTAAACTACTCTATTAACCTAAAAAATAATCCCTAAAATTCCCTCTAATAAAACGTTTCTATACTAATACTTGCCCCTATTAACCCTTCTTCTCCACCCACTCTACCTATTATCCTCCTACTTGCTATAGTACCTCGCAATTAAAATAACCCGAATACCTCTCGTACTATATTATCTATCGAATCTCTTTAGCTACCTCTCTTACCTTTATACTCTCTACCTGCTCGCATTCTATTAATTCGTAGTTACTTAGTTCTAATTACCTCTATTCGCATATTCCGCAACATTCTATCTACTTCTATAACCCCCACCTTAACTATTTAAACTTACTAAACTCCTTCTACCTCCTCTTAATAAACTCCTTCCTTAGCTATATTCTCTCTTTCTTCTACTGCCTAAACTTCTTTTTCTTCTTTTCCTTTTCCTCTATACCTCTTACTGCCTCTTTTTGTCTTATATCTCTTTTCGTCTCTTCTACTTCTTCTTCTCCTTCTCCTTCTTCTTCTTCTCCTTCTCCTTCTTCTTCTTCTCCTTCTCCTTCTTCTTCTTTAACCCCCTTACAAACGTTATACTTCTCCTTCTCTTCTTTATATTCAACCCTATCCATCTATCTATCTAAATACTCGTCTAATACCGCCCGCCTATAACCCTTAACCGCCTTCTCGCTACTACTAATATACTTCTTTACTAACTGCTTCTCTTCTTCCGTCTACTCCCTCTCTAACTACTTGCTTTCTACTCTATCCTCTACTATAATTACCTTACTCCTTCGCCTATCTCTTTCTACCCTACTACTTTTCTATATATAATCTAATAACATCTAGGGCTAGTCTGTATACACGATATACTAGATATCTAGTATATTAATACCTATACCTAACGCGTTTATTACTATAATTACTTATTACTTCTCTATTCTAAAGTCCTTTAATATAGCCTCCTTACCTACCGCATTATAGTAAAATATGTTGTAACTTAATGCTTCCGCGATTATCTTTAACTTTATTATTAAGTTATAATATACTACTACCCTCTCTATACCCTCTACATCCCTTACTTTCTTCTTAATTAATACTAAAATAAACTTCTTCTTATCTGCCTTTCTACTAAACTCGCTAATATCTACCACCTAATATACTACGTTCTTTCTTGTTATCTTCTCCCTAAATATCTTAACTAAACGCCTATTGAAATGTATTCTCTTATATAACTTCTTCTTCTTGTATAGTGGTAATATTACCGTTAATAAAACTATCTACATCTCCCCTATTACTAGCTTGCCTAACTACTGTATCTACTTGCAGAATGTATACGTCCGGTTTAAAATAATATAGTATTTATTAATAATAATACGGTCTAGCTACTAGGTCGCTTTTAATTAGTTTAAAAATATAGTGAAATTCTTACTAACTACTAACTCGGGTGTTACTAATACTACTGCGGCTGTATCTAGCTAATAGCGCTCTTTCTACTTCTCGTATAATATACTAACCTTTTTATATTATCTCTTTATATCCCCTCGCAACGCGATTAATAGCACTACTACTACTATTATCCCGCTATCTTACCCTACCTATACCGGCAATATAAATACTAAACTCTTACCTCCCC
>NW_006913396.1:0-8690 GCF_000281105.1 Coniosporium apollinis CBS 100218 | reverse complement strand
ATTAAGGGAAGTAAAACATATTTACTAAGTATTAAATAAAAAATAAGCGAAGTGATAGAAGACTTTAAAAGGATATTAAGTATTTACTAAGAACTGGAAGAAGTATTAAGAAAACTAAGTTAATGTGAAAGAGTATTATAGAGTATTGAAAACTAGGGATTAGGGCTGTTTAAAGAAGCGTCGAGTCCCTAAGGGCCTGCAGTCTCTGAACTTTCGACGCTGCGAAAGAAGCGTTTGGAAGTGTTTGGGATATTGAGAAAAGGGTGGCCCGTATTGCTGAAAAGAGAAACTATGTGGCTCCATATACATAGCTGAGAATCAAAGAACCAGAGTGTGATATAGATTACATGAGGGGCCGGACACTATAAATAGCTTCCCATCAGGGATTAGTGCGAGGTGGTTTGAAATCGGGGTGAATGACTGTCTTTGATATGGCCAAGACGACAAAGACATCGCGCCCCGTCAAATGTGTAAAGTTGATCTCAACTTGGCGAAGGCGAAGCTGCATAGAAGCTGCACCAAGGGTGGTCTCGATTGATGGGCCGTTGGCCGTGACTCGAAACAGCTGCTCGTGTTCGTGCACTGGCTGAACATTGCTCAGCCCCTAAGCCTCGACCAATCGGACAATTAAGTAGCCATCTTGGCACTCTTCTCAACTCGCCCTCACCAGACTCTTCTTCCAGCTGCTGACGTTGCAAACAGAAACTTTGCCACCATGATTGCTCGTCAAGAGACAACTTCAGCCCTACTACCACCCGCCGCAGCAACCCTCCAGATTTCGGCGAAAACTAGTTCCACGTGTGACCATCTCGAATGCTACCAGAAGGTAAGTGTGCTCCTATCAGAGACCTCCGCTACGCGTTGCTGACCGTGATCGCGCTAGTGGAAGAGCAACTGGCCGGACTACACAGGATTCCAATATGCGCAGTGCTCTAGCTTTATCGAAGGAGTATGTATGCCTCTTCGCAATTCCTGTATCCTCTGTTCTGACGCCTCGAAGACTAGTAGATGCTACTGCTGGTATGGGTATACCTACTAACCGACGGCGGAATGCAAAAGTGATCAAATCGAGGGAGGGGAAACTGCATGAGAGAACTCCATTCTGCGACTGTTATTACCGACCGTTGGCCAACATCCAAGAATTATCAGTAGTTACTTTCAAATGCATATGGGCTATGTAATTCACCTTGAAGCCTCCAATTAACCGCGTAAGTTTTCGGCTCAAAAATCCTACTACTAATGCATCGAAGGGAAGGACGACATTGTTTCCCTTTTCTAAGAATAGGGCCATTATTTGGTAGTAAGTAACCGAAGGGAGTCGGTTGTGAACCAATTGATCGTCCAAGACAACAAGGCTGAAGGCTGACACATAGCGTAAGGATGTTGGGTCGTGAATACTTTAGCACGCAGGCTAGGCATCCCACTCTCGAGTCCTCAGCCATCCCTGCTTCTATGATTCGTAGAAAGTATCATACACTTGGGCATCACGCATCTTCTCTACTCCTGCTCCTCCTCCACACGTCCTGACACATACTGACTTCCTTCCTCTCAGAGGCGAGAATCGTCCACTTCCGATAACATACCTCCAAGGGAGCTAGTCACAACGTTCGGAAGTAACCCGCTCTTCTGCAGACATACACAGCACAGCCTCAAAGGACTTTCTCGTCTCCAGAGCAGTGCAAACGGACTTTTAAAACAGGAGCTACTCGTGCTCGCTTCTAAACACGTTCTCTTCGCTGAAAACTTGCTTGAGAAGGCCAGTGAATACTCAACTAATTTGCATCGAGGATCGATTAGGAGAGCAAATAGTGAAAGAGATAGCCGAATAAACTCGGCTAACTGAACTCACCCCCTTCTACTTGCTTCCGAGGACCTCGCTTCGACAAGGTAGTGAAAACAGAACCCGTCATGAACGTCCAAGAATAGAGGAATGTAACGTACTGAAAAGGAGGTCTTTCGTGAGCCAATCAAGTGCCCAAGACACCAGGGCTGGGGGCTGAAGCACACCATATCGATGGTTGGCCGCGAATACAGTAATACTCCAGCTGCCAAGACGGATATATTACCCCCCGAGTTCGTATACGAGATGCTCAGTATACGCCTTCACAAAAGGATGTGCCCATAAGACGAGCGGCCCCGAAAATGCTTTTTGTTCCATCCCTCAATGTATAAGTAGGCCACATCGAAACTCTGCCCTTCTCATATTGGGAACAATTCAATCAACCTCTTCCACTCACCATGAAGTATCCAACCCTCCTCTCTTTGGTCGTTGCCCTCGCCATCGTCCGGGTCTATGCCTTGCCCTTATCTGTTATCGATGTCTATAAGGCCTGTCTTTCTTATAGTCATTCGAACCAGTGAGCCTCGATTACCTACGACCCTATCGCACTGGCATCCTTCACTATTGTTGACCCCAGGACAATCCTTCCAGAACTCACTCTTCCTACTCGCCCGTATACGCTCCCAATAATTCCTCAATTTACACGAACCCACCATATCATCGATGTTTTCGCGCCTTACACGAACACCGGCGACCCCGTTCAACCTTTCCTTCGCGCTCGCGAGACAGCTCAAAGCAGCCCAGGCAATGCCCTCGACATCGCCGGTGGTGTTTTCGATTATGATTATCCGCCAATCAATGTCGCCCGAGACATCGAAAAGGCCGCTCGCGAGGAAAACAAAGCAACCATCGACAACCACCCCCGCCAAGTCACCGACCCGGTCCTAGTAGTCACACTTGCTCATGCCACAAGGACAACCACACTTCCTCAAACCACGAAGGCAATAACAACGATCAGGGGAGACCCCGGTCCAACCTTCTCACTCCCTTATACCACCATGCCACCCCCAGACATCAACGGCGACCCAATCGATACTCTCAATATTCCTCCCCGGAACGCAGCTGCCCCCGGAAATTCACTTGACGTTGTCGGCGGCGTATTCGACTATCGCGCTGGCATCCTGGCTCGAGACCCCTGGCACCACAGTGACCCCGTTCAAGGTCACGGTGACTGTTCCGATGATTTGAGCCAAGTTGAGAAGAGAGACGCCGATGCCAGTGGTACCAGTGTGAACAATGGATTGAGCGAGGAGACTGACGAGGAGGCAGTGGACCACCAGGCGGTCTTCAAGAAGAGATCCGCGAGAAACGGCGGGAATGTGGTTGGGAATGGCTTCCTCTTAGAACCCAAGGATGAGAGAGAGGTTGTTGGGGTGGCTTCTAAGGGCATGTGGGGCAATGATTCGGGCAGGAAGAGAGAGCTTGGTACTATTGGCGGTGGCGGTGGCGGTGGTTCTGAACCAGGTCCCCTTGGAAGTGGGGCTGAGAGTAAGGTCGTGAAGAGAGACAGGGCAGATCATTCTGGCCCAGTCACCTCCAAAGCCGAGTTGGAGAAGAAAAGCGGTGACGCGATCTTTAAGAAGAGAGAGGCTGGGATCATAGGGGTCGGCGGTTCCACTGCCCGGCCAGCTCCCGCTTCAGAACGCAATGGTAAGCGAGGTTTCGAGATTAGTAACGGAGTCATGTCAGAGGTTGAGGAGGAAAGTAAGGGCAGCCAGCCAATTTTCAAGAGAGATCCGGGAGTTGACACGGGTGGCTTAGTTCCCCCAGCTCTTGAGGAACACGTCACCAGCGACCCGATCTTTCGTCGCGATCCATCTACCATTGCAAAGACCAACGACAAACGCGACATTGACATTGAGGAGAGAGAGCCCAGACTCTGCTGGGGATGTTATTGGAACTCGGTCAAGGGCGCTGTTGAAAGTAGGGGTGGCATATTGCCTGAGCACAGCGGCTAGAAGGAGGCGGGCACTGTTGCAGGTACTGTCGGTGTTCCACCAGGTGCTGATGGCACTGCCCCACAGGTGGAAGAGTGGGTTTCAGAGGCTGGTCCTCTAGTCTCACGCTGGCTATAGCGTTCATATCGTTCCTCGTTGCTCGGAATGGGAGGATACTGCTCCAATTCTGTGGCGGCACAGCCTTCATCTCGTCGCATGTGCTATGTTCCCGTCTTGTTGTAGCACTGGTGCCATAGCGTCGCTTACAACGATCTTCGACATTCAGCTGATCGACTGCATCGGAACTTCGTTCTGGTTCGGTGCCTGCCTGCCCTCCCTCCCTGTACTGCGACAACACCATCAAGCTATGACTCGAGGCCTGGTGAGGACGACGAGGAGAAAGAGGAGCGGAGAGAAATGCGTGGAGGTCAAAAGTGGTAGAAAAAGAGTCCACATAAGATCAAGGACGATTCTCAGAGCGTAGATTTGGAGGGAAAGGGGAGGCAGATATAGAATCTAGCGTAGCAGGCGGGATCGAGAGGGACATATCGGCGCATCCAGTTGTCCAGGAATCGCGAGAGAGCGCTTGCTAGCTGCAGTTAGTGAAATAACGGTCAGATTTCGAACCTCGGCGGCTTGTAGGACGCGAAAAGAATACGTCATGCTTAAACGTTAAGGGGATGGCTGAGTCTAGACTTGGTGGGGTGAGGGGTAAGCGTGAATACGTCACCAATGAGCTTTGAAAACGATCGAAGGAGACGGCTGAGTAATGCAACAGCCTTGGCCGAACTTGGGTAAATTGCTGCTCGGCATCTTTAGCCGGCCCACAGGGAGCCCGAATTGGGCCCCGAGGTGCCGGAAACTAGCTCCTCTTGTGGAGACACTGGACGATTGAAGGCGGGAATAGTCTTTTCTCTCTCACTGCATTCGAATCAGTGTAATACCCCAGTCCGTAGAAGGGTGACTCCTCCTTCACCAAAACTGTGGCTGGGGGAGCTGAGCCACACATCGCATAGCCACTTACGTGACTGGGAAGGTCTATGATCAACTAGTCAATCGCAAGTCAAAGCCAGAATATTGAAGGAAGTGACGATAGCAATAGATCACAACTCAACAGTGTATGAAGCGGGGTTACAGGGCATCCGGCTGGCGCTGGAGATGTCAGAGCGGCTGGCGCAAGAGGCGCGACCGCACGACAAATTCATGATTCCAGCTCCATGTTCAGTACCCTCTTATTCTCAAAATAGGGTCCACACCACCAGGCAACACGGAGAAATCGACTCCTGCCAAAAAGTGATCCCGGTCAGAAAGTGGAGCATAGCTGTGGGGGCTGGCAGTGCCCATCGCCAACCCTGCGGCCAACAATCCAGCGCTGCTAGCCTTCATCCGGAGCCATTTCTGGGAGCAGAGTCCATTTTTGGCCGCGAAAGCCTACTGCACGCGTCCACGTCGCCGCGGCTGGAAATATCTTTTGAAGACACGGGTCTTTGAAGATAGCCAAGTATAGAGGTGATGGTAGGAAGCCCGCAGAAGCGCGGGTTGTTGGCGGTGAAGCCGCACGGCGCGATCGCGTCGTCTTCACCACCCGCCGTGCTGCTTACTGCCTCCACTTAAGCAGCACATCCTTACCACCTAGTGAGGCCCTTTTAAGGGAAACTAGAATACAAGAACCACCCAACATACGGCTACCTAGCCCGCAGCCAGGCCTAAAGCTAGTCTTATCAACCGGTAGATATAGCGCGTCCCAGACGTACGATAGGGTACCCTTAGGCTTACACCAGCTCTAAGATCGCGAGGAAGGCGGCGAGAGCATAGAGGAACCTCTTTCTTAAGAACTTATTAAGGCTAACACGCTGTAGATCCTTCGTATGAAACTTGTTAAGGCCCTGCCTAGAGAACTTATTAAGGCCTCTCCGAGAGGGCCTACCCGGTACACACCCAGGAGACTCAGTGGAGAGCCTTAATAGACGTGGTACGCACAACCTACAATAAGGACACAGGCCAGTAGTGGAGGAAGGCTCTAAAGAAATTACAGTCCAGTTATATAAAGACTCAACATGTTAGAAACATAGACTAGCTTAAGATAAGGAGGGAACACAAGATTAGTTAGTAGAAGCAGGTGGAGTAGGTTACCTAGTGTGGGATTTATCTCTAAGGACTCGCTCCTACAAGATAGGGTTGGTTAGGCTTTCTATCCATATTCCATATTCTATACAGGCCTCTATAGATTATGGATTATGGAGCATGCCTCGTATGGAAGCTTATTCTATACGTATGGAATACGGTAAATGACGTTATACGCTATAACTCTCATCTTCTAAAGGATCTAGTATCGAGGCTCGCCATACAGCCGTTCTGCCCGCGTTCTCCTATCTCTCCTCTACCAGCTTAATAGGAATGCCCTAGGTGATACTAGTTTTAATCCAGCTCTTTATACACTCTCCCCTCTTAATTATACGACTTCTAAGCTAGCATCTATCCTAGGATATTATATAGCGTGCACCTAAAAAGACGCGCTTAGATTCAGCGGACATAGCGGGTATTAAAAGAATATCTATAGCTATTCTTAAAAGGCGCGGATATTGTTATTGCTACTCCTCTTAGAGCTACTAAGCGAGCGCCAAATAGTCAATAGCAATAGGCGTTTGAGCGGTGAAGGATTTATATTCGTCGAGTTCGTTTATTATATGTCTAACGATATTAAGCTCTTGTGTGAGTAGATTGTACTTATCTGGCGGCTGTAACTTATTAATTAGTCTAGGCGTCGTGGCGGCAATCGGTAGCCCTTAGTAGTGATCCTCCTAATACATCTTTACGGCATCAAAAACTGCCTTATGCCATGCTTTTAGCCAGTTCTTCTTGATGTGGGCAGTACGCCGCGATGGATGGAGGATTATTACCGCACTATAAGTAGAGCTCTTGTCTGTGAGCTGATAGTACTTATTAAAGATAGCCTAAGAGGTGGCGATGCAGCTGCGGAGTAGGTGGTTGTCTCTATACTTATTAAAGGCTTGAGTATAGTGCTTATAAAGGATATCTATAGTAAAAAGCGTTCGATCGAGTGTGGCGTAGCGGCCCTCTATAAGTTGGGTTATCCTCCAAAACGGCTGAAGGAAAGAGCGCGTCTCTCTTAATATCCGCTAGTTCTTAGGCGTTAGATAATTCTCTTATAAGCTCTCGTATTACCTTTTCTGGTACCATTCAACATGCTCCTAAAGATTAAGTACAACGTCCAAAAGAACAAACTATAAGTTCCAGCGCGTGTTATTGTCAAGCGCTAGTGCTCTACCAGCATGCTTCTTTAATAGGTTCCACCTGTAGTCATTTTCTCACATATGGATCACGGTATTATAGACTTTGCCAAGAGGACCTAAACGTCGCCAGCCAAGCGCCTTTTATGCCTTAAACCCGTCAATAAAGTTAGTACCGAACGCGGCCTCGTCGTCCTCTTCGATCTGCTTAAGGGCCGCTTATACGGCTTCCTTGGAATCTATAAAAAGGAAGGCTTGTACAACGAGGTTAATGATATGGCCGTGGCACCGGATCCGCTGCTTCTTCGCGTTCTAAATAATGCCTTTTCCGTTTAAATATTCGCTAAGCAAGCGGCAGAGTTTGTCGTTAGAACCATGATTGTCACTAGTGTAGAAACCAATCTTGTGCCAAATATTGTAATCTTGGAGGACGTGATGAAGAAGCTTCTATTGCTCGGCTCCACCATAGCTGCTAGGGCCATCAAGTCCTGGCAGCTCTGAAAGAGCCAGTAACGCCTATAACGTCTCTTTGGAGTCGGGGTCAACAAATTTGACACAGGTTCCGAGGAAGGCTTTATGATTAGGAGCGGACTAGACATCGGTAGATAGGTGAAGCTTCGAGGGCGACGATTAGAGCTTTCTTCGCAGGATATCTTTGTGGGCGCAGTATAAGTTTAAGACGAGCTTTTGTATCAAGCTGTGCGATAGACCAATTACGTCCTTAGTAGTGTAGTTAACCGCGGAAATAAGCGCGTGTAGCTCTAGCCAAGAGCTATAATTATAAGAAAGATTGCGGATAGTTATAAGCTGGACGAGAGCCTCTAAAGCAGCTTTCTAATTGACTACTACCCTAAGAATCTCTTCTTTCTCTACTAATTGCTTTATAATATTAACCTCACTAGCTTTAGCGAAGGCGTCCTTTATGAGATTATCGCGCTATTTCTTAATCGGATGTTTATTCGCTTCTAATTTAATCCCGTGGACTTTAAGTAGGTGATAGCGGAAAGTTGTCGATATAGTAGTGGAATACATCGGATTTATACAGTGCTTATAGTAATAGATTTTCTCGTTCTTTCGAGCGTAGTGGGCAGGCTCTGAGTCTTGCGGCTCGCGTGCGTGGTCCTAGGTGTTTGCGGTTGCCTTGCGCTTTCGAGTGTTTCGGCTTGTGGAGGATGGGTTTTAGAGGGTGGACGTGGCGGAGGAGCCGAGTTTAATAGTTAATAATAGGGGCAATTCACGGTTGCTAGACACGTTAGAAGCTCCAAAGGACTACCTAAAGGCTATCGCGAAATAATAATTAAGATATAATGCGTCGAGTGCTGCTAATCCCGCTAGTTGAGTTTATGTTCTTATATTCCCTAAAGCTACCCCTACAATACGCGTTCGTGCCGGAACAACATTATTCTAGAGTATTTCTATACTTATAGAATAGAGCAATCTCGTATAGATATAGAATATAGAATATAGAAAGTTCTATATGGATTAACTTATTCTATACGTTTATGGATAGAAAGCCTAATTCTGTAATACTCTTTTACGTTAACTTAGTTTTCTTAATACTTCTTCTAGTTCTTAGTAAATACTTAATATCCTTTTAAAGTCTTCTATCACTTCGCTTATTTTTTATTTAATACTTAGTAAATATGTTTTACTTCCCTTAAT